>NC_034593.1:62649673-62651108 GCF_900095145.1 Mus pahari
AGTTAGTTGTTATAGTTGTCTCTGGTTGGAGTTTGTTCCTCCTGTGACTCAGTTAGCCTCTGTCAGCTGTCCTGGTGGTCCAGTTTTCTCCTGAGTCTCAGTGATCAGATTACTCTGCTGGGAAGCTCACTTCTAGCAGGGAATGTGCACAGAGGGCTGGTGTTCAGATCTGCCTCCTTGCTGAAGATGTAGGCCCAAAACAGGGCCTGTGCCAGAAGATGAGTTGCCTCTGCAGATTATTTACTCACAGTGTAGCCACTGAGGGACCCTGGACACACTATGACTCTCTCACCGGCTCTGTCAGACAGAACCCTCACAGGTGGCCACCTTTCCTCTGGAGAGGAAGGTGCCCAAATTTCTGGAGCCTGAAATAGAGTCTGTCCCAGAAGTTAGGTTTCTTTTGTCTGTCTTGTAGCTGTGTAGCTTCTGTGGTCCACACCCTTGCCAGTGCAGACTGGAGCCCAGAAGCTGCGTCACTTCTCCAGTCTGCCCTCTCCCCGGCAGTGCACCAGTGCAAAGATGGCTCTCCTTCCGGCTCAGGCCTTGAGACTCCTCCGGGGTGGACACCCCTCCTTGGGCAGGAAAGGTGCTGGATGACTGGAACCAGAAATGGGATCCTTCCCAGAAGCTGTGACGCCTCTCCAGCAGAGCACCGGAGCAAAGATGGCTCTCCTTCCTGCTCAGGTCTTGAGATGCCTCCGGGGCGGACACCCCTCCTCAGGCAGGAAAGGTTCAGGGTGACTCACTAATGGCGTTCTTTAAGAAAGCCTTTTGCCAATGGGTTCAAGGCTCTCTCCCACCTTTTTCTCTATCATATCCAGTGTATTTATTTTGAGGTGTTTGGTCCATTTGGAGTTTTTTCCTCTTATTTTATTATTAGATATTTTCTTCATTTACATTTCAAATGCTATCCCCAAAGCCCCCTATACCCTCTCCCCCGCCCCGTCCTGCTCCCCAACCCACCTACTCCTGCTTCCTGGCCCTGGCATTCCCCTGTACTGGGGCATATGATCTTCGCAAGACCACATTTGGAGTTTTTTATGAAAAGAAATAAAGTATGGATTATCTTAGATTTTTTTCCACACTCAGTCATCAATTTGACCTTTACCAGTTGTTAAAGATACTGTGTTTTTTCCATTGAATATTTTTACTTTCTTTACAAAAAAAAAAAAAAAATCAGGTGTCCATAGTCCATGGATTTATGCCTGGATAATCAAGTCAATTCCATTGAGCAATACATCTGGCTTTGTGTCAGTACCATGCTGCTTACTTTCCTTCTCTGTCTCTCTGTCTCTCTCTGTCCATCCCTCCGTCCCTCCATCCCTCCGTCCCTCTGTCCCTCTGTCCTTTCTTTCTTTCTTTCTTTCTTTCTTTCTTTCTTTCTTTCTTTCTTTCTTTCTTCCTTCCTTCCTTCCTTCCTTCCTTCCCTCCCTCC
>NC_034593.1:62651163-62695939 GCF_900095145.1 Mus pahari
TCCCTCCTTTCCCTCCCTCCCTCCCTCCCTTCCTTTTTTTACTTGTATAACTCCATAGTACAATTTGAAGGTAAGGATAGCGATACCTCCAGCAGTTCTTTTATTATGCAAGAGTTTTTAGATATCCTAAATTATTTGCTTCTATTTGAAAGTGTAATTTGTCCTTTCAAGATCCATGTATATGTTCTTTAGTTTTTTCCTCTACTTTTTATTTTTTCCTTTTTGTTTATATTTTCAGTCTTCTAGTGAGTGTTCTAGTGGTTTATGTTTCTGGGCTCTGTTTAGGAAGAAAGCTCATTTCAGTAACAGACAGATTTGATTTGAGTGCAAACATGTAGTCAAATAACCATGTACTTCACTCCATAATGAGGTTCATGGAAAGTAGCACTAGGGTGCTCAGTGGGAAAATAGCTTATAGATTTTTATAGGCAGGGGTATTAATAAGGAAGTAATAAAATGAGAGAATAAGTATATAAAAGACAAAGACGGAAGTGTGAATAAGTAATTCTCTTATAGGGATGAGAATACAGAGCCCAGAGGAAGTATTAGAGATCAGGTACATGAAGGATAGTCAAGAACCTAGTCATCCAAGACATGAGATAATACAGTTACAAACCCGTTGTTAAAATGTAAATAAAATAAAAATAAAACAAGCAGAAGACATGACAATATCAATCAGCACTCCTTCCTAGCAGAGATTAATGAGGTCTCTTTCACCTTCTGGGATGGATTTTGCAGCTTGTTCTCAAGCTTGGGGAGGGCTGCTATCCCCAGCAATGCAAACAAATTAGCTGTGTTTGTTCTTCCTGCTGATCTTTGATTATTTTAGATTCTGGCATGAGGTTCCATGTTTGCCGTCCCCCATTCTCCCAGCACATGTAGTCTTCTTTATGGCGTGCAAACCACACTTTTGCTTAGGCTTCTGCAAGTGCATAGGGCCTCTTGTGTTTGGCTGCTGTGTATTCTCTTCCTGTCCCAATTGTGACTATTTTAAAAATCATTATTCTATTTTTTTTCTGATATACCACAATAATTGTCTGAAAAGAATGGAGACTGTATCTAGCTGAACACAATTTTTTATGTCTCATGTGGTGCTGATGCTGGTTGTGACTGGGATAATGTCTTCTCAGATTAGCAACACTGGACTTTTCTTTGAAAATTTCAGCTTTTGGTTCCCAAGCATTCTTGTTGCAGTCTCCATAGCCCAGGCTGCTCTCACCCATTTTGCTTTATTGTGTCTACTCCTGGTAGTTTCTCCATAGCTGGGTCAGTCATTCTGTGCTTAGAGTGCTTATGTACAGGATGGGACAGTATATAGATGGCTAGGCATGAGCAACAATGTGTGTACACTAGTTTGCAGCCTTCTGTCTACATAGAATTCTGTAGCTTTTACTTTATACTAAATTTTTGTTTTAGCTATTTCTCTCAAAAGATTAGTGTCTATTTTTATCCTGACTCTTCTTCACTGGGTCAAACAGAGGTAACTTCTAATTTTCTATCCCTCAATATGTTATACACACACACACACACACACACACACACACACACACCTCTGGAACTAATTTGAAAATAAAAGAGACTGTGTAAAATTGAAAAGTTGTATATAGTACCTCCAAATAATATTGAGATTTTGATGCTATCAGTGCATTCTTGACATTAATATTTTACTGGAATTAAAGTCCAACTAACACATGCCTGTTTCTATAAGCAGTTTATAAGCAAATTTTTAATTGGACATAATGAATTTCCCTCCATTCCTGTCCAAAACTGAAAAGGCAATCAAAATTCAGTATCCCAGTATGTATTTTTTTTCTGTATATAGTAGTTAAGCTTGTTTATCTTTACTTCAGAGGGTTTCCTAAACATGTCAAGATGTTGAATGGTAGCTATTAAAAGCACAAGGTTGCTTTTCATTCAAAACTCATTTAAAAATTGGAAATATTTTCATTATTTACGTAGGAGAGAAAGAAATCCAGTGACAAATATAATAATGGAGGTTATACGATGACTGGTTATAATGGAAATCAGTGAAGTCTAATTCATTTTGTTTCATGTCATGAAGACAAGGAGCATCCAGTGGCAGAAAGACAATAAACCCGAAGTAGATAGCAATGTATTCAGCACAGAGTCTGTGAGGGCCAAACGGTGATTGGAAAGCAAAAAAGGATTAAACTCAAACCTTGTTAAATATTTAACACTAAAATCCTTGGGACACTGTTTAAAGTCTTCCTTTTTAGTTAATTGTTTGCTGATAATCAGATAGGAGCCATTACAATGGATGTTTGCTTGGCATTTGGAAAGGTACTGTGTGTGGATCTTCTAAATAAAGACTTCTATATTTGGAGGAAATTATTCCAAATTAATTCCAGAAAGAATTCACAGGGTATGCATTTTGACAGAATTCTAGTGCACCTGCTTAGAAAGGTTTTTTTATTTTCTTGTATAAAGGTGTCTGCTATTTGCTTACTTTGTGGTAAGTAATTCCATGAATCTATAATGAAACTGTCAGATTCTCTTTTTTTCTTGTAGCATTATAATGCTAATAGAGCAGAGAAAACAGAATTAAAACTCCTTTTGGACTAAACATCACTAAATTTGACATCTCTATACTCTGATAAATATAGCATTGGATTATTCTGAGGAAGTGCTCTCATACCTTGGCTCCCTGGACTTCATCCTAAGGAGCATTTGTACAGAAGTATTCTATGGCAGTTAGATGTTTGTACTATAAAAGACACTTCTTTCATCTGCATGGATGGGAGAAGATTGTTGATAAATAATAGAATTAACATTGGAAAATTGATATGGCTAATTGTTTAATTGTTTTCTTTCATCCAAAATTCTTCCATTAATATGTAGTCCTTTAAAATTTTTAATTGAAACTTAGATATGACAATATCTAGCAGAGGTTACGCTAGGAACTCATTAGCCACTTATAATGTTTAATTTACCTATGGACTTTTCAAATTTTTTGGAAAATATGTATCTGTGAATGTTTTGACTGTTCATATTTTTGAGAAAACATTAGTGACAATGAACAGAAGTTTAACTTTACAAATATAAAGTCTGCTCAGACTTAAGCAATAGAAATAATTCTTACTCAATTCAGCATAAGTGTAAAATAGACAAGTAAAAATACAAAGCAATGATCTCCATGACAGTGGTTTCATATAAAGGTTATATCTCTCCATACTGTACTGACCTTTAAGTGCCTTAGATACTTGTGCAGGGGAGGGCTTTGTGAGCTCATCTCCATTACCTAGCATTGTTTGATTATAGATTCTGAAGAAGGTGGAGCTTCAAGGGTTCTACTGCATCCTGCCCATGACTGGATACTGGCAGGTCCTGTCTTGCACAGGTCTTCTGCAAATGACCTCAACTTCTATGGGATCAATACTACAAAGTGTGAGGTCATGTTCTGAAGACGACATTCTGTCTCTCTCCTCTGTCACTTCTTCCTCTTATACTCTTCCTTCCTCACTGTCACATGTTCCCAAGCCTGGGAGGGGGTGGTATTGAAGTCCCACTTACAACTGAGTGTCCAACAACTCACTCTCAGCGCTTTGATCAGTTATACCAGTCTGCAGTTACCCACTCAAAAGGGAACTTTTCTGACCAAAGCTGATGGTAACACTAGTTGGGTATAAACAGTAAATCTCTTTTAAAAATTTATTTGTGTCATAATGATAGCTCCATGGGTAGAGAAATTAACCTGAAGCTCAATGAGCCAAAATTTGTTCTGGAACCCATATAAATAGTTGGATGTAGTGGACATCTGTAATCCAGTAATTCTTCTATTACATGGGAGACAAAGACAAGACACAAGAGAATTGTCCAGAATCTCACAGAGCAGTTAGTTTGGAACATTCAGCTTATTATCAATAGTAATAGAGATTGTGTCCCAATCAAGTGGAAAACTAACTCCTAAAATTTACCAAGTGATCGCCATACATGCTTTATGACATATATTCCTATCTAGTCCCCACTCTCCTTCAAACACACACACACACACACACACACACACACACACACACACACACACACACACGGGCACATGCACATGCACACATGCACAGAGTAAATACATTTTAAAAGTCATTTTATTTTGAGATAAAATTTATATACAGTGATATTAACAAGTTTTAAGTGTCAAAATGTATGAGTTTCAAAATGAAATATCTTTGCAAATATCTTCTCAAGTTATACAACATTCCCATTCAATCCGAATATATCTCACACATCAGTCCACTTATCTTTGTCTATTAATTATCTCTTCCTAATTTGAAGTCTTTAAAACGGATTTTAAAATTATCATAATTCCACTTTAATTGTTTGATTGTTTCATACATACATGCTCTCTCACACACACATGCACAGGCATACACACTGCACATTCAAGATTTTCACCCTCTCTCCCCCAATTTCTTTGCTCAGCTTCTACTCTCTCAATTGAACTTGCTTTCTCAACAAGACCACTCTTCCTTTCTCTCATGTCTTCTTACTTATTGCCTTGACTGTATTGCAGTTACCTGCTTGAGCATGGTAGGATGTTGTTTACTGAATTATTGTTGTTTTATTTGAAATTAAAAAATTCAGGGGGACCCTGCAGGTGCTCATGGCAGGGAAATGAACCACGAAGAGGTGAGCAACCCAGTTCAGACTGACTTCATCAACCTGGATGCAGATTTGGGGAGTCAGATGCTAGGTAGGTTATTGCCAGTATATTTAAATAGTATAAATTGGGGGAAATGTTTCCTCATATAATATAATCTTCAGTGCACAAGGAAGTGTAATTTCATAGAACTCAGCTCAGAATACATGCTAGTTCTTCTAAGAAAATGGGTTCTAGAGATAGCCTACATATATTAAATTAAAGGCCCAGAGAAGATTTTGGCCTGTTCTAGGCCATACAGATAGTGCAGAGCACATATTGGCTATTAGACATCTCTGGTCCTGCTTATGGAAGATGGGGAGCATCTGGCTATAAGAGAGTGTAAGGGTAATTCTGACTATTAGTTATCTTTGGTGCAGCTTGTGGTTGCTTTGGAGAGCCCCTGGCTATAAGGGTCACCTAGATTATTAACCACCTCTGGTTGTGGTTGTAGGAGTTTAATATGACCTGCACCAACAGATAAAGCAGACCACTAGGCAGCTCATCACGCCCAACTCTCAGGCTTCTGGATGGAAGAATAGGTTTTATATCCATAGAATTGAAAAGACAACTCTGTGTGCTTAACTCCTGGTTTCTCTGGAGATCTGTGGGCACAGGAACTTTATACTGTCCTCTCAACACAAGATTGATGTTATTTTTATTACACACTCAAAACATTAATACATATGTGTTTCTTTTGCTTCTCTCTTTCCATTTATCTTATATTTATGAAAATAACTTCAAACTGCACTTTCTTATTTGTCAATGCTATTTTACTTCTCATTCCTCAGTTTATTATACCCTTAAAAATATATTGCTTTGAAATTAATGTGTATCATTTAAAAACAAACTTGCATAAATTACATATATATGAAATGTTGATATTAAATTTTGAGAACAAAGTACTTTTCCTCACTGATCTTAGCACATACTTTAGTTAATATTTTAATGTGTTCTTCATTTCACATGTTTGTTATGAGCATATTATTGTTCACTGGAATTTGTCTTTTTTTCAGGAGTGTTTTATAACTAATGTGTTATTGGAATTTTAAGACAGTAAGGAGGATTTTGGCGTCAGCTAAGGTCATCACAGACTTTTTTCTCATGAATTGCTCTTATCTCTAATGTAATTACTATGGTCTGTCAGGATTTTGCATCTAAATTTTTAGACAAATATGGTTTGGGGGATTATGAGTATGGTTTTGAAGTGCTGAGGACTTTAATAGACTTGAGTAAAGAAAGTATTTACTTACTTTAGGCGTCTGGGCAGAAATCTGGGCGCACACACACACACACACACACACACATACACACACACTCACATGACTGTTTCATGAAAGAGAGAGGAAGAATCTGCTAGTCTTTTCAGTCTAGGAGACTGGATGTCACAGCTGGACTTTTGTCTGTGTTGGAGTTTCAAAGAAATGGGAGTATCTCAGCAGCAGGATAGACACAATGCCAGTGAGAGTGAGGGTACCCAGGCACAACAAAAACAACAACAACAACAACACAATAAAATCACTACAGCAAAACAAACAGCAACTAGTTCCTCTCTGCCATGCGCTTCTATGTGGGTTGCAGTGAGAAGGGTGATTCTCCAGCCCTCAGATGATCTAGATCTTTGGTTTGTCTTCCTACTTTAAATATCCCAATTAAAATAAAAATCCTTTACATTGTGCCCAACTACTTGGCTTTTAATTGTTTCCAGATTTAATCTTGTTGACAATCAAAATTAGCCTGGAAAATTTTCCCTGAAGGTTACCATGTCTGTTAATATTGACATTGTTCAGATCTTGTTTATGTATACACTTTTTTAAAAAAAATTGTTACTTGAATATCTGTGATTGGTGATGCTCTGCTTACAATAGTGAGAAAATATGAGAATCTGCCTAGATACATATCAAAGTTAATGAAAGTATACTACACATATACACATATACACGTATATACATATACACATATACACATAAACACATATACACATATACACATATACAATGAATGTTTATTCTGCCATGATGAAAAATAAAATTTTCTGGAAAACATAAATTTGGAGATTATCACATTATGTAAGGTAACCAAGACTTAATAAGATAAAGTATTATGTGCATGTCATCTTTCATATACATATACTAGTTTTAATGTTCTGTTGTTGTGTGTATGTGTGTACACCTATGTCAATCTGAGTGTGTATATGTGTGTTTGATTTTGTGTGTTTGTGTGTGTGTGTGTGATTCTCTGTGTGTGTTTGTGTATGTGTGATTCTGTGTGTGGTGTAGGTGTGAGTATAGTTTATGAAACTAGAAAGGGAACAAATAGAAGGGTGATGATAACTTGGAGGCTAATGGAATTCATGTGACACAACAGAATAGAAGTTTCTAGGAGTAGAAAGATCCACAGAGAACCAGGGGTATTGAGGAGATGGTAAGGGAGATCAACAAAAACAAGTCTGAAACTATATTAATGACACGGAATATTAGTGTGTTAGCATTTGAAAAAATGTTTCTTTTTCTTTTTTAATTGAAAATAGATTCTTCTATGATACAGTACATCCCAATCATAGTTTTGTCTTCCTTCTCTCTTCTGAGCTCTGTTCATTTCCCCTGTCCCTGGGTCCACTCCTCCATTTCCAGTCCAAAAAAAGCAGGACTTTAGGCACAAACAACCAAACACTATGAAACAAAATACAATAAGATAAGGCAAAGACTCCCATTTCAATGCTGAAAAAGGCAACCCAAAGCAGGAAGAAAAGTGTCCCAAGAACCAGCAAAATCAGAACAACGCCCACTCCCACAGTTAGGAGTCATCCATAAATATTGAGCTAACAATCATAATATACACACAGAGGACCTGGCGCAGACCCCTGATTGCCATTTTAGTATCCGAAGCTCCTATGAGCCCTGCTTAGTTGATTCAGTGCCCAGGTTCTCTTGGTATCCGCCATCCCTTCTGACTTCTACAGTGTTTATACCCCTTTTTTGTAGGATTGCTCAAGCTTCTAGAGGAGCGTCTCAGTGGAAACCTCCAGTTTAGGCTCATTCTTTCTGCATAATGTCTGACTGTATAATGTCTGTCTTTACCTTGGCTCTCGTCTCCTATGGTAGGAAGCCTCTGATGACCACTGGGCAAGGTACCATCTATAAGTATAGCCGGATATATTTAGGAATTATTGAATTAATGTTTTTTAGACCAGCTGTGCTTGCTTTCACCCTAGGTCTCTGGGATATACATTATCCAGCTCCATCTAAGCCATGTCAGGTATGGGTTCACTCTCATGTTTAAGTTAAAGCAAATTAAAGTTGAAGCAGATAGGCAGGGCAATACCACATGCACAACTGCTGTGGCACATCCTGAAGAAAGAGCAGACCAAAGGGTATTGTGGCCAGGTAGCTGTCCATATTTCTCCTTTGGTTTCATGCAGAATACCTTCCTACACCAAAAAGAACATATGGGTAAAGGATTCATGCAGACTCTAGCCCAACCTCTCTTCAGCAAGACAGCAATGTTGTCTTCAGCAAGTCAGCCCCACTGCCAGTTTCCAGAGGCCAATCCTCTGTCCTAACACCAGTCTGGGATGTGTGTGGATCTCCATGGAAACCCTTTACACAATAACTTAACCAAATGCAACCCAATCCCAACATTGGAAGACTTTCCTGGCTGCAAGACATGGACAGTTCAGGTTCTGTATCCCCTGTTACTAGGATTCCTCATTAAAGCCATCCTCATAGATTCCAGAAAGTTTCCACTGTATTAGGTTTCCGTCAAGCCTCCCCAAATCTTAATTGGTACCTGTTGAAAAAATTATCAATTTCTTTAATTTTTCTAATTTTGTGCAGTGCAGGTTTTACAGTATGTTCATTTTATTCTCTGTATTTCCTTGGTGTCTGTTTTTATATCCCTCATTTTATTTCTGATTTTTAAAATTTGGATATTCTCTTACATAGTGAGAGCAGTTTGCAATCCAACTCCCCACAATGGTCAGCAGCAACTGTGAATGGAAGGCCAAGGATCTAGCTGTTGCTCACTCCTACAGGGCAAGCAGGCAAAGGAAAGAAAGAGTATCTTCCTTCTTCCAATGTCCTTATGTAGGTATCCAGCAGACAGTGTTGCCCACATTAAAGGTGTGTGCCACTATGCCTTTAATTCCAGATGACCTTGAACTCAGAGATCTCCCTGTCTTAATCTTCTGGAATTCATAGACACTATGACTCAAGATCTCCATACCAAGATCCAGGTCAGAAACTTCAATCTCCCAGCCTCCAGATTAGGATCACTGGTGAGCCTTCCAATTCTGGATTATAGTTTATTCCAGATATAGTCAAGTTAACAACTAGGAATAGCCACTACAATACACCCCTTGTCAACTTAACACAAAGAATATCTCATGTCCACATGAAACAATAATATGGTTGAGAATACGCCTAACGTAACTATTCCTCGTACAATCGCAAATACATTTGTAAATTTACAATGGGGCAATGTACCTTGAGAACATTTTTTTAGTGTCTCAATTTAAATACCAATTGATGTTAAAGAAATTGGAAGAAAGACAAATGTATTTGTTAGCAAAATAAGACAGAAGCATTCATATTACTTTATAATCCTTGTTTCTGCAACTATTTTTCATGGCCTTAATTGGTATTTATAACTACCTTCCTCTACTACCCATTCTGTATTTCCTTCACCCTCGGCAAGTACTTCAGCAGGTCTTGGGTCTTTTTTTTTTCTTTTTAAACTTATTTTATGAGATATTTTCTTCATTCAAATGCTATCCCGAATGTCCCCTATACCCTCCCCACACCCTGCTCCCCTGCCCACCCACTCCCACTTCTTGGCCCTGGCGTTCCCCTGTATGGGGCATATAAAGTTTGCAAGACCAAGGGGCATCTCTTCCCAATGATGGCTGACTAGGTCATCTTCTGCTATATATGCAGCTAGAGACATGAGCTCGGGGGGTACTGATTAGTTCATATTGTTGTTTCACCTATAGGGTTGCAGACCCCTTCAGTTCCTTCGGTAATTTCTCTAGCTCCTCCATTGGGGTCTCTGTGTTCTATAGATGACTGTGGGCATCCACTTGGGTTTTTATTAGTCAGTATGAATAAGGGTTTGTTTAACTTGTTGATTTTTCTCAAAGAACCAACGTTTTGTTTAATTAAGTCTTTGTATTGTCATCTTTGTTTCTATTTTATCAATTTCACTCATCATCTTGATTATTTCTTGCCACAAACTTCCCTTGGGTGTGCTTACTTCTTTTTGTGTTATATCTTTCAGGTGTGCTGTTAAGGTGCTAGTGTGAGATGTCTCCAATATCTTTGCAAAGCCACTTAGTTCTATGAACTTATCTTTTAGTGCCATTTTCATTGTGTCCCATAAGTATGCTTATGCTGTGTATTCATTTTAATTGAATTCTACAAAGTCTTTATTATTTTCTTCTTTATTTCTGCCTTGACCCCCCCCCCCTTTTTTTTGTTATTCTGTAGAGAGTTGTTGAGTTTCCATGAGTATGAAAGCTTTCTGTTGTTTTTGTTGTTGTTGATATCCAGCTTTAATCTGATAGGACATGAGATGTTATTTGAATTCTCTTATATCAGCTGAGACTGGCATTTTGTCCAAGTATGTGGTCAATATTGTTGAAAGTCCCACGAGGTACTGAGAAGAAAGTCTATTCTTTTGTGTTTGGGTGAAATATTCTGTAACTGTGTTAGGTCTATTTGGTTTAAAATATCTGTTAGCTCTAGTGTTTTTGTTTAGTTTTTTTTTTGGGGGGGGCTGAATTTTCCATTCCTGAGTGAGGGCTTTTGAAGTCTCCCACTAGCAGTGTTTGAGGATCAACATGTGATTTAAGCTGTAGTAGTGTTCTTTTACAAAAGTGGGTCCCCTTGTGTCTGCTGCATAAATTTTAAAAATTGAAATGTCATTTTGGTGGATTTTTCCTATGATAAGTATGATGTGTCTTTCCCCATCACTTTTATTTAGTTTTGGTTTGCTCTTTTTAAAATTTATATTTTATATTTTATTTTTCTAGATATTGACATGGCTACATCAGCTTGCTTCTTACCTCTTTTTGAGTAGCATGTTTTCCCAGCTGTTTTACCCAGAGGTAATGTCTGTCCTTGATGTTGACCTGTGCTTCTGGATGCAGAAGAATGGATCCTGTTTTCACATCCATTCTGTTTGTCTTTTATTGGATAACTGAGACCATTGATATTGAGATATATTAAGGACCAATGATTGCTGATTTATATTGCTTTCTTGTTGCTGTTGTTGCTGCTGCTGTTGCTGTTCTTGTTGTGTGTGTGTTTGCTTCTCTCCTTTTGGTTTGATTTAGTTAGTGCAAAATTATTTATTTCCTCTGTTTACATAGGTATAACCATGGGTGTAATTAACCTTCTTAGGTTGGCGTTTTCCTTCTGGAACCTTCTATAGTATTTGTAGATACATAATTCTTTTTAAAATATTATTTTATTAGGAAATATTTTATTTTCTCCATCTCTGGTGATTGAAATTAGTCTGGGCTGGCGTCTGTGGTGTCTACACCACATTAGAGTCTACAACACAACACATCGGTTCAACTCTACTAGCTTTTAGAGTCTCCACTGAGAAGTCAATGTAATTTTAATAGGCCTTTATATGTTGCTTGGTCATTTTTCTTTGAAGCTTTTAATTTTCTTTCTTTGTTCCTTATGTTTAGTGGTTTGATAATTATGTGACAAGGGGACTTTTGTTTCTCCTCCTATCTATTTGGTATTCTGTAAGCTTGTACTTTTATAGGCATCCCTTTAGGATAAGATATTGTTCTTTTTATAATTTTGTTGAAAATATTTTGTGTTCCTTTGAGCTGGAATTCTGCTCTTTTAGCTATTCCTATTGTTCTTAAGTTTGGTCTTTTCATATTGTTCCAGATTTCCTCAATGTTTTATGTCAAGAATTGTTTAGATTTAATGTTTTTTGTTTGACTTATATATCCATTTTTTTCTCTTGAATGTTCAATGTCTGAGATTCTCCCTTCTATCTCATGTATTCTGTTGGTGAAGCTTGCTTCTGTAGTGCCTATTACAATTCCACTTTTATTTCCAGATTCCCTCGGGACTGTGATTACTTTATTACTACTCTTTTCAATTTCATATGTTTCAATTTCACATATTGAATATATTTTACTCATTTCTTCTGGATGTTTCTTCCTTCCTTGCTTGCTTGTTCCCTCCTTCCTCCATCCCTTCCTTCCTTCCTTCCTTCCTTCCTTCCTTCCTTCCTTCCTTCCTTCCTTCCTTCCTTCCTTCTTTCCTTGTTTTATTTTTCCTTTGCTTTCTTTAGAAGGATTTTGTTTCTCCAACTGTTTGTTTTTGTTTTCTTGACTTTCTTTCAGGGATTTATTTACTTCCTCCATTTCTTTGTTTGTGTTTTTATGTTTTTTTTTTTTTAAATTAAGAGCTGTATTCATTTCCTCTTCTAGGACCTCTATCATCTTCATACAGGTGGGTTATGATTATTTTCTTGTGCTTCAGCTATGTTGGTATATTCAGTGTCTGCTGTAGTAGGTTTCCTGGGCTCTGGTGGAGACATAATGTGCTGTGTTACTGTGGTTTTATGCAGGTGTCTAGGCATCTGGGATTGAGATGATTACAGTCCAAGGTGCTGCTTTCTGGGTGTTCAGCAGGGTATAGTTTGTGGGATCCACAGGGGGCACAACCAGGTTGTAAGGGGGGCTGCAGCTTGGATGAGCCTGTGGTATAGGGTCTGTTGGGAGTGCTAGAAGAACAGATTGTCTAAAAGCAATTTTCTGGGTCTTCCCTTAGGTGTGTTTTATGGTCAAACATGAGGTTGTCAGCACAAACTAGTGTCTGGGACACTGGGACTGTTTTAGAGAGAGCGACCAGGAGGTTTCCTCTCTTCTTTAATGTTCTCTAAGACATTGATGCCTGAGCTATATGATTCAGATCTATCCACTGAGGCTAGACTTTCATGGTGTATTGATATCTGCATTGTATCCAGTTGTAGTTTTCCTTAGAGTAGTCTTCATTTTTAGAGGCAAGCTTCATTGACGAGGGGATACAGGTGAGACGTAGTATAGTTAAGAATTGTGCTGATGTAGAACAATGGTGCTAGTATAGTATCTTCTAATATCCATATCTTTATGGGTGCAAGATTATTGAGTAGAATGAGTTATGATTTTTCTCCTTAATTGTCTCCTTATATCTACTTAGATAGCTGTTGATTACTACTAAGATATGGGTGCCACTATTTCATCTTTAATTATAAATTGTCATGTTTCATGTTGCTGTGGTTTACTATATGGTTACTATAGGTGTCATACATCTTGGTAGGGTTATTAATTGATCCCCCATAACACCTTGCATAATACCTTGTGATACTGTTTAGGAAATATTTCTTAAATAAGCACTCTGACATTAATGAGAGTGGAAAGTACATAATGTCACCAATGCACTGAAGCCAGGGTAGCTCCTGAAAACCTCCATTTTGGGACCAATTTGATTCTTCACTTTACACTCCAAAACCACTAGATGGAGTGGAAAACAAAGCAAGATTTTCCAGAAGCACACACAGCAGTGAGCTGATTTTTTAATGGGGTTGATCTGCTTTTAAAACTATTTTTCTAGATCATTCTGTTGAAGGTAGCAAGTGAAATCACGCTTAGAAACAAATAGTGAAAACGGTGTTTTAAATAAGTCACTAAATAAATTGATAAACCAGTATCTAATAATTGTTTTTTTTTTTTTTTTTCTATCTTGATAAACGGGTAGCCATTTTTTTTTTTTTTTGGTTTTTTGTTTTTCTATCTTATTCTACTTTAGTGATATGGAAGTTAGACTACAGAGAGGAGGCTTTAAGTCAGATAGACTTTGAATACTTGCTCCAAATCTTCATAAGTGAGTATATAACATGGTGTACCTGCAGAACCCAGAAAATATAGAAGGATCAGGGTTGGTGGAGGCTTCTGAAAAGAAACAGAAGAATACAGATGATATGAAGCCAATAACCTTATCTGCATCTTAAGGTTCAAGGTGAATCTTTAGTGCAGAACACAACACACACTTAAGACATGGACATCAGATTATGCCATTGGAACTACTTGTTTTCATTTTAGGGGTAGAAAACTATTAATAAAAGGAATTAAAGAAAAATTTAAAAGCCAACATGTTATAAGTTATAATTTGTGCTTGTTACTGCTAGAAATTATGGTTCACAGCTACCTGTAACTCCAACTCCAGTAGAGCTGGACAACTGTTTCCATCACTCTAAACAATGAGTACACATGCATATAGCTCTTTAAATAAAACATAACTCTTACAAAGAACTTCCCCTTTGCACTTTCCTTTCTCTTTGATGTCATTCCCATTATTCTTACTGCATATTATTTTCTATAGTAATATTGTCATGCACACTTACGTTTCTAATACTATGTACAATAATATTAACTATATTTTATGTGACCTAACCAAGCTTTGATTTCCATGGAATTTTACTGTGCTGAAACTGCTTTAGACAATTAGCACCTCTTTACTGTAACATAATGTGAATTGAGCAGTGATGACAAGAAGATGTAGTGGCAAACTCATTAAGAGAATAAAATTGATTGTAGCTCAATAAATATTTGAGAGAAAGTAAAACTAGCTTTGATGAAAAACAAGGGACTTTGTGTTCAGTAGAGTGAGATACTCAAAGCTGTTTAGAGATCTAGGTGCATTTATTTTTACTACTAAATTTTCTTTTTCAGTCAGAAGAAAAGATAAGTCCTTCTTCCTTTCTTCCTCTCCTCTCCTCTCCCCTCCCCTCCCCTCCCCTCTCCTCCCCTCCCCTCTCCTCNACTTTGTGTTCAGTAGAGTGAGATACTCAAAGCTGTTTAGAGATCTAGGTGCATTTATTTTTACTACTAAATTTTCTTTTTCAGTCAGAAGAAAACATAAGTCCTTCCTCCTTTCTTCCTCTCCTCTCCTCTCCCCTCCTCTCCCCTCCCATCTCCTCCTCTCCCCTCTTCTTCCTTCCCCTCCCCTTTGAAAAAGTGACCTTCTGTGTTATCCAGGCTGGACTTGAGCTCCTGGAATCAAGAGTTCCATCTGCCCCATCTCTGTTCTCACCAACAGATGGGCCTACAGATGTGAGGCTTTTTACTCTTAGCTTAAAAATTGCCTATCAAAAGGATATGTTAGACTCCTTAAAGTTTATTCAAGCATACAACAAAATCTTAAAGAGTTTTTTTTTAGGAAGAAGGCTTTTACTAGCCTGAGAGAGAAACCCAACTAAAATGTTCTTATCAACCACCACCACCACCACCATCACCACCACCACCACCACCACCACCACCACCACCACCACCACCACAACAACAACAACAACAACAATGTCAAAGTCAGTATCCTAAGTGATACTTGCTCTAACTCTGGAAAGGCCAGGGTTACATTATGTCACAAAGAATCAAAGAAGCTCCCATATATTACTCTTGTCTTTCACCAGACTTTTGCTTCTGTGTTGCAAATCTATTCTTAATGTGGCAACAGAGAAGATAGCTCATAGCTATTCCTCTATGTCTTCAAATGTACTTTAGCATAATCATGGAGTGCATAAATGTTATCTGGAGTGTATTTATTGAAACCAATATTTATATTTAAAATATACTTCACTACTTTTTCATTATAAATATAACTTGCAAACCTCTGTAACAAATTGAAATGTGAAGATGTGTTTTTTTTTTCTTTTACCTCATCATCACATAGAATGATGAGATAGCTCTATCTTTGCCTGTCTGTCTGTCTGTCTGTCTGTCTATGCTGCAGAACAAGAATTAAGCAAGGCAATCTAATCCTAAGTAAAATGCCATAAGCCATACTAAATCAACAGATAGACCTAAGCACTGGGGCCAAAGCCAATTTTAATTTGTAATTAGGTGACCCTTACAAAGATGTTGTATTTGAGATTATGGAGAGGGTCAGAACAATGATTTGAGAATAACAAAGAGGAAATTTCCTCCATAAGAATATGAATCTGAGTAGTCAATAAATATCAACAAGTTTCTAAGGGTGACTGTCCATTGAGAATTATATGGTATATGTCTGCACAACCCTTGCCATAATGAATCTAAACATTGAATGATAACAGCAAATCTATAGTAAAAATATGTAAGTAATATAACCCTAAATTTATAGCAAAAACCAAACTTACATGGTTTTATTAACATACTGATAATTGAATCTATTGTGAAGTCAGTAAACAGAAACATCAGCACCAGGAAAAGCTATTATCTGTATTAGTGATGCCTTTTCTTCTATTTGATCACAAACTTCATAATCTTTGTCATTCTTCCTGAAACAATACTCCTCAACGGTAGTATTCACTAATAAAAGATCAGAAAATCTATCCTCGCATATTTTGATCATTTTCTCTGACTTAAGAAAAACTGGAGTGATTTCAATTGCTTGAATTCTGTTATTCTTAGAAACTAAAATACAAACTGATATAGCTTAGTCAGTGTACATTTTGAAATTTTCCATAAGTTAAGAGTGTCTAACATGAGCTCTAACATGTTTCTGAGCTCTAACATGTTTTCTTCCTTTTCTCTCTTCAATCTACTTCTCATTGTCTTTTCCTTGACTCCACGCAAAGCCACATAGTCAATGAGCACATTTCCCAGTGAGGTGGGTTTTGTTTTTTGTTTGTTTGTTTGTTTGTTTTTTGTTGTTGTTATTGTTGTTGTTTGATGTAACCTCTCTTGTCCATGTTACATCCAAGATCTCAATGTCTGGGGAAGGAAATATAGGATACAATGCATTCTTTCCAAAGTTTTACTGAGAGCACATGGTAATACGATAACTATAGTTTCCCCATCCTAATTCTAAATATATAGGGAAGTGGATTCCATGGGGTCTCTCGCCATACCATAGGACTGATTACCATTAAGATTCTTGACACTCATGGGGGCTGGCAGAAAGGTAAACAGGTTTCTCTTAGTTCATTATCTCATTGCAGATTGACCATCACACCACAACAACTTGAAGTCCCTGTGTTTCCTTAAGAACTTTTAGGAATTGGACCAAATATAGTAGTTAGCAGACTATAGACTAACAGATCACTGAAGGACTTCCAGCATCCTACCCTAGGGCCTTTATGTATAAAATCCTAAATTACTTCTGTGCCTGTGGATCACTATATCCTATTTCAAGTTCATTTTGACATTTCAGACATTTTCTTAGTTCTCACTGACATTTGAAAAATAATTGGCCATTGATTTTCTTCATTAGTTATGTGTCTCAAGCTCCTGTGACACCCAGTGCTTGATCCTTCTCCTACTCTTATGTTAGAACAAATAGCTGACAAGCTGCAAGGGCAGGTCTGGACCCACTGACATTCTTTCATTCACTACCACATAATTCTGTAAACTTCCTGCCACGAAGGGGAGAAACCTCTCATTCATGATACCTACTGAGAACTCACAGTTTGAAACCGCCATCATGGTGAACAGAAGACATGTGAGCCGGTGACTTGGGATTATTCACTAATGATACCTTAACAGAGGGTAATGTCAGGTCCTCATGGAGAGTATTTATTATGTGCTGCTTGGAACTAAAGGCACTTGTTATTATCATTGACGTGAAGATCACCTTTAGAAAAAAAAAAGTCAAAGCAACAAAATAGCAGCTTGTGCATAACACAGACACAGTGTGATAATCCTACTCTGAAGAGGAGTGGCTTAATCCTTGTTATGTGTAACTACCATGAAAATATTATCTTGTATCATATGTAGAGATCATGAACTCTACAGTTGTATAAGTACAATTCTAACTCTTATAAAGTCTATGAGAGAATTTGCTTCTTGTGACACGGGATTGAGACTAGGGCCTTTGTTTGGTTTCAGACCCAAAGACAAGGGACCAAGGTACACATTTTATATAACAAAGTAGATCTGGCCTCCAGTTTCTTCCAGCATCCCTCAGTCCCTACCTGGTATACCCTCCCCTCATCCTTGAACATTCCACCCCCGGAGCTGTGCTGCCCTTTCCCCAGAGGATCTTCTTCCTTATATAATACAGACATTTCGTTCTGCTTATACCCCACTCCTCTCTCTCTCTCTCTCTCTCTCTGCACATTGTGCCCTTTCTCTCCCTCCCCCAACCCCCACGTGGGGACTTCCTAGGGGCCAGTGAACTCACAAGAGTGCAGCATCTCAACAAACCTGCATCTAGTGTAATCTAATTTAATTCGAATTGGCTCATTTCGCTGGTGCAGAAATAATTTATCAGCCTTGATCATGTTATACCATTTTATAGCTAAATAGTATCCTATCCTCCACGGTTTAAAGAAATTTTACCTTTAAGGCAAGATTTTTAAAGTGCTCAGGTGATTTCCAACTCATTTAGGAATCAGGATGTGAGGATTGAGTTTGAATTCCTCCTGCCTTAGTCTCTGGAGTCCCTGGAGTTAAAAACCTGTACCACGAGCCTCAGAGTCTCACAACAGATTTTATACTTCACTCAACTGAGGATACAGGAGTAGTTTTTTTTGTTTTGTTTTTTTTGTTGTTGTTGTTGTTTTTTTTTGTTTTGCTTTGTGTTTTTTTTTAAGAGAAATAAATACTTCCTTTAAAATGCTTCCTTGTAGTGTTTACAGGAAATATTTCAAGTTTGTCTCTTCTCTGATTAAAGCATATGTTCTGATTAAAGCATATGTTAAGTAACAACATTTTCTACTTGCCAACAGGCTCCGATTAAGGTGGGAGAGTTTTCCATATTAGTCAGCTCGATTTATTTGATACCTTAAAAGATGCAGAAGAAAGAAAAGGTGAGGAATAGATTGTAAAGTGGCTCACTAGAGGGTTCAAACAAAGAGCATGGAGAAACGCAGTGGCTAAAATATGTTACATGCTATGTAAATGTCGAGAACTCCCTCCATGCACAGTCCACATACTTTTTGTTCCTTCTCACTTGAATTATCTATGAGGACACCTTGTTTTTAAATTTAATCTCACCTATTATAATATATAAAATAATACTTATAGATTTGTCAAGATTACATAAGATATTCTATAAGAAATACCTAGAAGACATTTGAGACTTAGTTTGTACCTAGAACATATAGGATATTGTAGTTATAAGCATATATTAGTAATTTAATGTTGTTTCAGTGCGAGAAAACAAATGTACAGCGTTTAATGTTAGGTCACTGAGACTGGCTCTAGTTTCTCTATTTCTTTTTTTGAATGAGTCTTACCATATAGAGCAGGCTGGTCTCAAAAATCACAAACCTGTTGTTTAACTTCTTAAAAACCAGCATTTGAGACAAGTACAACTCACTTACCTATATCTGTGATCTTGAACAGTTTTTGAATTTCCATTATTTTCAAGTGTCTGAAGTGTGTTTCCTTCTAATTTTCAAAAAAAAGAAAAAACCACTTCAGCATGAAAATAAGTAGCATACATACATACATACATACATATATATGTATTTGTGCATTATATACATATATACTTCACTATGATACAAATATATAGATATAAACACTTCCTGGAATTAGTCACAAACTATTCTAAGATATACACCTTTTTTGTTGATATTGTTATTTTTTAATATTGTTTTGAGACAATATTTTACTCTCTATTCCAGGGCGACCTGGAATTCATAGTAAATCACATGGCTAAGCCTCCTAAATGCTAGAATTTGAGGTCTGGATCATAATACTCAATTAGGAATGATGCTTTATGTAATTGTTTGAATGTGTGATTTCTTTTTATATATTTTGTTTTTGTGTTTCACTCTTGGAGACTTTTAAGCAAATATAACAGGGGACATTTTTACTTTTAATATGTCAAGACAGAGATCTACTGTAATTCTTAGAATACATGTGATCTCCTTATGTTAATATAATCAATAAATATCTCTAATATATAAGTCACATAGCAAATTATAATTAAACGTCATAGGGTGAATGAAATCTTTTCTTTTACAGCATTTATTGGTGCTATAGGAAAAAACATGCTGTATTTAATTGCACAAGCTAACACCTTTCCATGCTTAAGATGGAATTTAAAAACCATATGCTTTGGCTTCATACAACTGAATTTCTGAGCAATTGAAACCAACAGGGAGGACTTGAGTGACATTTTAAAATTGTTTCTGTCCTCTGAGTGGTTTTCATTTAATCACAATAATACTCTCGGTTCTAGCTTCGGCCCCAAAGTCTTTTGAGGGAGCAAGGATAACAAGACATATGTCTTTTTATAACATTTTCATTCTTTAATGTCATGAGGTTGTCTTCACAGTGACCACAATGAGTTTACTCAAGGAAATTAAGTGCAACTGGAGGAAAAATAGGGCAAAAAAATGGATAGACTGGTAATAGAAATAAAATAAATTAAATATCACCCAATAGACTTTTGGCAAAATATGCTTCTCACTTTTGTCAAGTTTGTTGAGGTAGCTATTTGGAGCACTGTCTATGGAGAGTATGCTCATGGTCGAAGCCAATAATGAAGTAGGCAGCCTACTGGAACACCACATGGCTGACTTGTGACTGGACTGACAGACATTTTCCCAGTCTCTCACCAACGATATGAGCTTTTTCTTTGCTCTTGTAGACAGTACTAATTTAGTCTGTTCTATTTTATGCATGTAAATGCCAATCTGTTTTGTTCTTTAGAGTTTCGTTTATAAACACAGACAGAATGAATTCATGGCTGCAGTTCCCACAGTGTTTTTTTGTTTGTTTGTTTTTGTTTTTAACTCCTTTCCTGAATTCCCACCCACCCTACTTGCATCCTTTTTGCAGTTGATAATTTTGAAGGAGAGAGCAATTTGAGTGTTTCTACTTACTGATTTCACTTCTGCTTTCAAGAATCAGTCAATTATCTTAGAATCTGTGCACCTGGAAAGATGAGGCAGGAAACAAAGGATCTTTTCTTCTCTTTTCTTTTCTTTTCTTTTCTTTTCTTTTTTCTTTTCTTTTCTTATTTTAGGGGCTCAAGTTCTCCTTATCATTTTTGTTTTTTTGTTTGTTTTTTTGTTAGTTTTATTAGTTTACCATTAGCTGACTTGATTTTCTTCTCTTTGTTCTTTTATTTTTATGGGGGTAGAATCTTTTGTTAGCTTTCTTATTCTTTTATTGATTCAATTTCTATTGTTGTTTACCTGGAAAAAAAAGGAAAAGATATTTCATTATACAATTTATAAACAGTGAAATACTATTAATTCAAATAAAAATACCTTAAGATTCTGCTAAAATTATGGTATTAGTTAAACATTGTGAAATACACTTGAAAGCTATCTTCATATTAAGATATTTTCACATTTTGTATTACATGAAGCTCTCATATAAAAATGAGTTGAATTTGATCCCATCAGTCTAATTCATATAATTATATGTGCATACCTGTGAAGGAGTAACACCATGTTTTATAAAGAAATGCAGTGAAGAAAAAAAAAATACTTTCTGTGCTTTCTCATTTGTGGAATCAAAACTAAGGAAGTCAATTAGTGCTTC
The DNA here is from genome assembly GCF_900095145.1 of Mus pahari. Classification (NCBI taxonomy): domain Eukaryota; kingdom Metazoa; phylum Chordata; class Mammalia; order Rodentia; family Muridae; genus Mus; species Mus pahari. The sequence goes on from NC_034593.1 coordinate 62,672,304, forward strand.
CTAGGATAAAAATTTAATTTTTGCTAGTTTACATCAAGGCAAAAAGATATACTATTTTGTATTCTTACTCGGTCTTCATATTTAAGAATATTAGAGACAGTGAAACTGATTAAGTTATCATTTTTAATATAATGTCTTAGACTTTTTCATTTTAGGGTAAATATGGACATAACACATTTTTACCTCTTCTTTTTCTTTCACCAGACCAATGCTTACCCTGTGCATCAATAAGCATAGTAGCTGTATTCTATCTGTTTGTTTCCTTCACCTTGAGACACCACTAGTCATTTTGAGCTGATGGTCAGTCTTCTTTGTCATCCTTTTAGTGATGACTATAGTATAAATTTTATATTGTCACATATACATGTCTCTCAACTTTTAGATATATTTTCATGCTTGACCTTTTCCTTAGAACTCAGCTTATTAAACTTATAGCTTTATTTGGAAAAGAATGAATATCAAATTGATTATTCCTATGTGGTAATTAATGGAATTCAAATGAATAAAATGTATATAATGGCATATTTAGAATCTGTTTTGGCTTATCAAGGAATCTCCTTGAACCCAACACCTGGCACCATGCCTGATTCTTAAGAAAAATGTTTTCATGAAAAATTGAAAAGGAAATAACAGACTGAATATTATAGCTATACTCACAGAATGTACACGGATTTTCTAATGAGAAAAAATGATATAGATTATGGAATGAAATAGAAACCTTATATTTTTATGAATATCACTTGAACTAAGAGTAGGAGGAGGAATAAATATATTAAATGTCAAACGTACTTTTTCTTAAGTTTTCACTAACTGTGCTTGCTAACATAAATATTAGCATCTCTCTATTTTAAACATACAATTTGGTGGATTACATACCATAACAGTGTCTAGCAATCAATTTGCAGAAGCTTCCATGACTCCAAACGAAATCTGTTTACTAACTAAATAATAATTCTTTTTGCTCCTTTCTTTTGTTATTTCCTTTGCTCTTTTGTAACATTTATTTTAATTTCTGCTTGGCTGATTAAGGTACTACAAATTTAAGAATTGACATAAAATGTGTTTTATAAAATAGGACTTCATTTCAAGAAACATACCAATTTCTGCAACATTTTGTTTCTGCGTATACCAGGACATAGTAAAGCAGTATTAGAAACGTAGAATCCACGATGTTTGCAGGTCATAAATGGGTCTTAAATACTTTTTTGCACAGTTATGTCTAGAATTTATAATTAAGTTACAAAAATATTATGATCATATATATGAATTAAAATTATGATTTGACTATTTCTAAAATAATGTATATTCTAAGTATGATAACATTAGATCTATGGGTAACATTTCATCAGAGAATGTTGTTTGAGAAATTTTCTTCAGATTTGAAAGGATTATAATCAGATCTAGAAAAATAAAATATTGTCATAGTGCCAGAATGAATGTTTCATGGAAATTCATCTATAAAAATAATTTTTCAGTGGTATGACTTTTGCTTTTGCAGTCAAAAAAATTCGGTATTCAAAGAGCATAACATTGGTAGTTTATTGCTCAAGCATCAAAACTACCCAGTAAGATCCTAAAGCTTATGCTTTGCACTAAGAAAATAAAAATGCTGCTGACATTGTTTGGCATTGATCATCTTAACTAGATCTGTAAATTGCTTTCAAAACATTCATATAAGAATTAAAAAGCTTGGGCACGGTGGCACATGCCTTTAATCCCCACACTTGGGAGGCAGAGGCAGGTGGATTTCTGAGTTCGAGGTCAGCCTGGTCTACAAAGTGAGTTCCAGGATAGCCAGGGCTATACAGAGAAACCCTGTCTGGAGAAACCAAAAATAAATAAGTAAGTAAGTAAATAAATAAATAAATAAATAAATAAATATAAAAATAAAGAATTAAAATCTACCAGCTACTGATATAATATTTTTGAGTTGAATTTGAAAAAAAATTAAGAAATGTTACAAAAATTATTTCAGCAAGATAATATTAAACTATATCTATCTTTCACTTCACATGTACTGACATCCACCATTCTAATATCCTTTGATCCCTGAATGGTGATGGACTGAAGGGGCTGCTAGATCACTTCTTTGTAGAGGGGACTCCAGGCTAATGTTTTAGGGTCTACAAGAGGCTGTCCCTATGAGAATTAGAGACAAGAAATCTAGTCATCAAAACAAGTAGGTGAACAGCTTCAGGGGTTGCAAAGGACTTAACTGTATAAGCGAACAAAGAATCTGTGTAGAAAGTCTGTGCACTGATGCTTCAGAAGTTTGAATGAGGGAAAAGGTCACTAGTTATTTGTGGGGCATTGGGCTTTGCACAGACAGGCTGGTCTCCAGTTTAGCTGAGGTCTGAATCCTGGAGTGGTCATAATTCACCTATATGACGTAGTATGTGTTCCCTTATTCTCTCATGCTCCTGGAACTCTGGCCCCTGCCTAAGTTATCGCCCCTCCCACAGCCCCCACAAGAGAAGCATGGCTAGAAGTCACATAGGCAATGTCCCAAGCTTCTGACCTTCAGGCTAAACTCCTCCCCAGTTACCTAGCAACAGTAAAGACCATAAAAGAGGTTGTTAGGCCCCCACCTCTCTCTCTTTCTTCTTACCCCTCACTCTCACCCCCTCTCCTCCCTATTTGTTTTCTCTCCTCTCTCCTCTCTGTTTGTCCTCTCCTCTCCTCTCCTCACCTCTCCTCACCTCACCTCACCTCTCCTCCCCTCCCCTCCCCTCTCTTCTCCTCCCCTCTCCTCCCTTTCCCTCCCCTCTCCTCCCTTTCCCTCCCCTCTACTCCCTTTCCCTCCCTTCCCCTCCCTTTCCCCCTCTGTTCCCCCTTCTCTCTTTCTCCCTGCCTTTCTATAATAAAGCTCTAAAACCATAGAGAGTCTCTGCTTCAGTCAAGATCCACTGTGCTCACTCTCCCAGGTGTTTGGAACCTCTCTTCCCTCATCCCTCTCTCCTATAACCCTAGGGATTTAGCAAAGTAGCTCCAGGGCTCCCAGGTAGGGCTGCCCCTTGGCCACTTCCCCCCACCCCCCAAGAGTGGGTCAGAGGCTTGAATACCCACCTGGGGCTGAGTGGAAGGTGTATGGCAGCCCTTCCACACCTGACTCATCAGAGAATAGGTGGAACTCTGGCAGGTGTGGGTCTTCCCCTTCCCCTCTTCCCCAGGGCCCCCCTTTTAGGTCCTAACAGTTATTGGGATTTAAAATTCTTCTTTATTGGTCACAGCCTGCTTATGTGCTTGAATCTCTGCTGTGATCTCCTGGTTTGCTTTTTTTTTTTTTCCTGAACAAACTTGTGATCTTTGCATATCTGTTATTTTGGTATTAATATCTACCCTTTGTGATGGTAGTTAACATTTCTTTTATATATTCAGTGGTTATCAATGGTCCATATCTTTATCCAAGAGCATTCTATTATCATTATTTTATCATAGGACACCATGAAAATGTTTCCCAACAAATATTGTATTTTATTTTACTTGTAGGATAATAACATGCTTAATTTTTTTTCTCTTTTGTTACATGGTATGTATATGTGCCTGTGTGTATGTGTGCATGCATGCATGAGACTGTCTGTGTGTATGTGTGTGTGTGTGTGTGTGTGTGTGTGTATGTGTGCTAGAAAGTATCTCATCTCATGTACCCTAGACTGGTCTTGAACTTCTTGATCTTGTACATATCTTCTTCATTCAGAGATCATAGGCAGGATCACAATGTTTTTATGAGTAGCCTTCTCCCTAAGAAAAGTGAAATATGTGCTACTGTAAGGTTCTTTTCTATGATAGGGTATATATATATATATATATATATATATATATATATATATGTAATTCTTTGATTATTTTTCTTTTATTTCTCTTGCTATGCTTATTAATCTATCAAAATGTAAATATAGCTGACTGTTTCTAATCTTAAAATATTCTAAATAATCTGAGTGATATAACCTAGTTTAATACACATGATATTAAATATTTAATCATTTTACGATTATATATTGACTAGAAAGTTTTTTATTGTTCAACTATTGTATAAGAATTGTTTGTACTTGCCTCCTCAGGAGAAGTTTTTGGAAGTATACTGGCTAATGAAATGTCATTAAAATTTTAAGAACTTTGATATATCTGAATTGGCTTTTATATATTAAACAAACATTTCATAAAATTTTTACAGTTATCTAAGATTGTATAATTTGTAATTTCTTGTCGTATATTAGTTGTTAGGTTGTAAAAATATCCCTCGGTTTAAATCTTTGCTATAATGGGCCAGAGTGACCATTTCAACAGTGAATGTTTTAAGGCATGTCTTTAGCATTCTGAAAACAACTTACTCTAGAGCACATGTTGGCTTCATCTCATGCTGATTCCTTCACTCTTAATTCAGAAGGACGATGAACTTGACACTACACATCGGCTTAAGACAGGTAGATTCACACGCAGTGGCCAGACCATGTTTTTGAATTGAGATTCATGGAAACACTATCCTAACAAGAAGGTAAACAAATAATCCTACTTACGAGAAGTGTGAAATTGTCCTATGAGTCCTGAGGATAAGATTTCTGCATTGAAATGATTTACAACTGACAGTATGTCTGTAAAATAAGGACTTCATCTTATTTTCCTTCAGTAAATACTTTCTAACAGTAGTTGTTCATTCTCAAATTTAATATAAAATTGAGGTGAATAAATTAGAGTTACCCATGAGAACAGTCATTTAGCATTTACCTGTAACTGTTATTCATATCTTTCTAATATTGTCTCCTGTAGTTTAAATAGCTTTTTGTCCATTCAATCATACAAATGTTTATAAATAGTACTCAAGTAAGAACTAATAGTGATGTTATAGTCATGTCTCAAAATCTATTTGATAGTGCACATTTAGTAAAAAAATATTAAAGTACCAGTACGGATTTCTGCTTTTAGATCTTCTTATAAATAAATAGTATCAGCAGAATCAAACCAGAAATTATTTATTGAGAAGGAGAGGCTTTGATTTCTTCTCCCTGCTGAGAAAAACACTTTAATTCATAATGATGCCACTTCTGCACCAGGGGCCAGACAAATGTAAAATGATACATTAAAGCAATCATAGTGGTATCCTCATTTACAAGCAATTCAGAATGTTTAAGAGATTACCTGCTGCCTCTCTGTCCCTCTAGTTTTTCCATAAGATAATTTTCTATAACTGAAAATAGATTCAAGAAAAAAAAATTACATTTTTATTTCCCACTTTTGACTTTAATTTTTAGAAATAGAACTGACAATCCCAGGAAGAAAGAATAAATTTACCCTGAAATGTTGTCAGTGTTGTGACTATACATTTCAAGTGAGCTGCTAGGATTTATGGCTCAAAAACCTTCTTGTATGTCAAGATATAAAGCCATGCAACAGCCAATTAGCATTGGGTTTTAAATTTTAAATTTTATTGTGTAACAGTTCAATCTAATAGTCAGCATTAGACCCAGGGTGCATTCGGTGATTCTTGTGTTGGGTGTGGACTGATTCATTGCCAACTGAGCTGTTAAACATTTTTTTTTTTTTTTTTTTTGCAATGATGAAATCCTGTCACCATGCTGACGATAAATTATCTTTGTTATTTCTCTCCACATTTCTTTTCAAATGTGCCCAAACATCCTGTTTTTCCTGGATAGCTTAAGCATAGTCATTGTCAAAACACTAAGTGCTGTACCCAAGTTAAGACATCTGTCATTCAGTATTTTACATTCATGATGAAATTTATTGAAGTAAATATTTGAAGATACATTTGAAAAAGTCATAAACATTTTACAAAATATCTACTATATTATAAATATTATATCACAAACCTATCTTATATTACAAACATATCAAGAGAACATATTTAGGAGTCAGAAAGATCCTAAAAATTTAAATCATTTTTTGGTTTGGTGCCCAGTGCAAAAAGGCATAATTTCCTTTAAAAAAAACCCAGCTTCTTATGATTTCCAAATTTCTGTTAGAAATGTCAGTAATATTTATGTCATTTTTATTTATAACCATGAAATTGCACTTTAATTATTTCTTTCACATTCTCATCAAACCCATCAGAAGATTATGTCTAACTTTAGTACTGTTTTGTCATGAACCCATTTTTCCATTCCCATTGAGAGAACACAAATCACATCTGCCCTTTTAATTTGGGCAGCATACAATTTATACCAGGTGCCTGGTACTTCTCCCTAAATAAGATTTGATCATGATGCTTTCGTTTTCCAAACCATCACTCTATTTTGCTTTCAAATTTATAGGCAAAATTCTCTTACTGACAATGAACAAAATTATGAAGTTTTCTAGTATTTAAATTTTAAACATGATTTTTATATTTTTCAAACTGTTTTCTTTCAGTCTAGTTTCTATAAATCCAGTGTCTTCTCAGGCATCGTTAACTCAAGTGTATTAACTAGAGCAGAACACCTCCTCTTACTACTGTAGATTCTTATTTCCTACCTGACAAACTGAAGCTCTAATTCCATATCTTTTTTCTGGACTTCTGTGTATAATGGCTCTACTTTTTAAATTCACTTTTAGAGAATTTTGAAGACATGTAGTTGATTTATATACAAGTCTCCATGTGCCTCCTAGATATTACATATGGTAAAATAGACTTTCTTCATCACTGGTTCTCCATCTACGGGGCTTAACTCCCTGTGGCAGTTGAATGACCTTTTCACTGGTCACCTGAGAGCATTCTGCACATCAGATATTTACATTATGATCCATAACATTAGCAAAATTACAATTATGAATGAGCAACAAAAATAATTTTATGGTTGGGTATCACCACATGAGAGAAACTATGTTAAAGGGTTACAGCATTAGTAAGGTTGAGACACACTGCTCTACATGACAGACAGTCTCTCTCTTTATGGAAGACTCAGCTCAATAAGTAAAATGCCCAACAAAAAACTGGATTTACAAGAGACAGCAATATCAGGGTCCTTTTGCTATGCCGGTGCCTGGTAAATACAGAAGTGGATGCCCATAGTCATCTATAAGATGGAACACAGGGCCCCCAATGGAGGAGCTAGAGAAAGTACCCAAGGAGCTGAAGGAGTCTGCAACCCTATAGGTAGAACAACAATATGAACTAACCAGTACCCCCTGAGCTTGAGTCTCTAGCTGCATATGTAGCAGAAGATGGCCTAATTGTCCATCATTGGGAAGAGAGGCCCCTTGGTCTTGCAAACTTTATATGACCCAGCACAGGGGAACACCAGGGCCAAGAAGTGGGAGTGGGTGGGTAGGGGAGCAGGGTGGGAGGAGGGTATAAGGTATTTTGGGGATAGCATTTGAAATGTAAATGAAGAAAATATCTAATAAAAAATTTTTAAAAAGAATGTCACTATTTAGAGGGATGACCTTACTCAAGTAGGTGTGGCCTTGTTGGAGGAAGTGTGTCACTGTGTGGGGGCAGGCTTTGAGCTCTTATGTGTTCAAGATATGCCCAGTGTGGCACACGGACATATAGTCTTCTGATATCTGTAGATCAAGATGTAAAACTCTCAGCCACTTTGCCTTATTTCATTATTTAATTGTTATTTATTTAGATATTTATTGTTAAAGAACAATAAAATACATTTAACTTAAACCAAAAATAAGTTAGAACTTTTGAAAATAAAATTCTGGGGGATGGAAAATAAGAAAATTATTTTATTGCAGAGCATAAATTAGCTAAGGAAATAGAAGATATGCTCTGCATGCATTAAAATTTCTACTGTGGAAGATCTACCCTATAGGACGTCAAGTGCTTAATCATTGCCAATTAAAATCCTCTTGGCGTTAGAACCAAATGAAAGTGAATAAAGTAGACAGAACAAAGACTATGTCAAGATTTCCGCAATTTCTTTCAAGACTGTGATACTAGACTTGAGGTAAGCTGGATTTACTACATTGATCATTCAATTATCCATAACATTTTGTTTGATAATTTACTTATAGAAGTAGAGTCGGGCACTGAGACAAGAATGATAAGCTGTATACCCATCCTACTGTTGTCAAACATGAATGTCATTTGCTTACTGGTTTTCTTCTTTTATTTATGCTTTTACTTTTGTTTTGATTTTGGTTATTGTTGCTGTTTCCCCTCTTTTGAACAAGCCTTGATGGGAAGTAGTGGGAGAGAGGAGAGAGATAGGTTTAGGGAGACAGAGAGACACAGAGAGAGACAGAGACCAAACATGAAGTTGAGTAGTAGGAACGATCTGGGAAGAGTTTTTGGAGAAGAAAGAAATTGATCAAAACACATTGTATGCAGCTCAGTCTCTATGTGGGTCCCACAACAACTGGAGTGGGGCTTGCCCTTAAAGCTGTTGCCTGTCTGTGGAATCCATTTCTCAACTGGATGACTTCTCTGGCCTCAGCGAGAGAGGCTGTCCCTGATCCTGGAGAGACTTTATGCACGGTAGTGGAAGAATATCAGAGGGACAAGGTCTACTTCTCAGAGGAGAAGGGGAGAGGGAAGGGTGCTCTGTGTGTGTGTGGGGGGGGGAGGCAGAAGGAGTGGCAGTGATCAGGATGTAAAATGAATGAATAAATAAATGAAAAAATTTAAGTGCGTATTTAAAAAACACCTGTCCACAGAACACAGCATTATTTAATTCTAGATACATTAGACATATCTCATGGGATGGCAAAGAAAAAAAAAATACAAAATACAAAACCAGTGTCTGAAACTCATAGTATTTAAACAAAACTTAGTATTCAAAGTTAGGAATAAGATACCTATATTTGCTAGATTACTTCACATATGATTATTATCCACAGACACAGTGGGTATCTACTTATCTCTCTCAACTTGCTAGATTTAACAGATGGATAGTTGGACAGATGGTAGTCTCCACACTTACATAGCATGATGGGTCCCCAAACTGACATAATTATAGAACATTGGATTCACCGACTCTGAGAATGGCTCTGTAAACCCTGGCATGGTCTCTATCACTTTGAGTAGTTCAGTGTTTACTAAAGCAAGAGTCTAAAGTACAAGGAACAATATTATAAAAGAAAGTGGAAATCTGTCTGGAAATTAAGCTCATAATGCATGAACCACCTAGGTAAATATGATGAAATTACTAAATAAATATGCCTAAAGTGTTTCATTGATTTCATACTTATCAATTATGTGTTACTATATATTTACCCAATGTGGCATTTACCCTTTACATGTGTCTGGGGCCCAGAGAAGATCAGAAGAGGGAGTAGAATTCCTAGAATTGACGCTACTTCCAGTTATCAGTCACCAGACAGCTGCTGGGAATTGAATGTAGAGCCTCAAAAAGAGCAGCTTTTGTTCCTAATGGCTGAGTCATCTCTAAAGTCACCACTTCTTCTTTTAAATGCAAACATAGGATCTAAATTCAAAATAAAATGTTCAGTTTGCTGTAGATGACATGTACAGGACCTTCATCTTACACTTCTCCCTAACTGAAGGCAGAGCATCATATATCAGGTTATGGCTGCTAAAAACCAAGGTGTAGAAGCAACTCATATCGCCTGGAGGCCCTTTGGCCTTTGTTTCTGTTAGCCACTGATTCATTATTTAATGTAGTATTAACATGTAACTTACTGAAAATGATAGAAATATTGGAAGGGTTGTTGATATGATGTGGTATGGATCGCTATTTGTTATGTTGAAATAGTAATGCAACATAAGTTTCTATATAATAGAGAAGGGTCAGGAAATAGACATATAATTAGGTGAAGGACACAGGCAGTTTAATTTGTTTCTCTTGTATTCTTGTGCCTGGCTTCTTCAATACACAAGTGGCCTCTGTCCTACCTCATCAACTAAATAAAAACACCAACTGTTCTTACATGAGCAGACATCTAATGAGGAGATGATGACCCCATGGGAATCTTTCCAAAACAGTCCTTCTAACTTGGGGGCCAATATTACTGTGAGGGTATCTTATGTTCCCCCAAAATGTGCTTTACAGTTGAGTTAACGTAAGGATTAATGTTTGCTTATTTAGTACCCTTCGAGTGCCTAATACATCAGTGCATAACACAATGATTTTGTCTGTAGTTCCTAGCTGTGTCCACTGTGTCTGACATTCATTTGGAGCACAATAACACATTTAAAAATCATGAAAAACAGTTCCACAATTTTAGGTGGCCATATCATTTATAATAATTTTTAAGATTTAAGATTTTTGTTTGTTTATTTTGCTCTATACTTACAGAGAGGATCATTAGAGTGCCCTTTTTGTTGTGGTATCTTGTGTTACATGCTGGTTTTTTATTGATAGTTTAGAAGTCCATCCAAAATGCCTTTGTTGATTCCATCTCTAAAAGTGCTGTCTTCAAAGGACCCTAGACAATGGTGCTCCTGTAAATCAGAGCTCACACAGAAATGAATCCTCTTCTAGGTTAGTTGCTGTCTGTAAGGTCTCTTCAGTCATGAGAAGATCACTGCTCTATAGTTGTTTGCTTTGCTTCGTGGCAAATTCCCTTCAGCTGTTCCTTCACTCTGTGTCTTTTCTAGGCTGATGTTAACAGCTTTTTTGTTTCCTCACTGATGGTAGTTATTTTACGCATCTTGTGTAGGCGGATGTTTTCCAAAAATAAAGGTTTGGATCAAAACAACTTAGTCAGTGATTATGTGTAGACTGTCCTGTTATTTTCTCTGACCTGCTGTCTTTCATAGACTGAACTGTTCCTTGGGGTTTTTAGCTTATAAACACTGGAGGAAGCTAATTTTTTGACTTACAGGGCAGCTTTATTTCTTTTAAAAACTTTAATTCTCTGAACAGGCCAGAATTTCTAGGATTAAAATGCAACAAAGTGATTTTATTAAGTTTCATTCCTGCCAAATCTTTGTCAATAAGTAAAAAAAAAATTTTTTTTTGAAAATGCTGTTTCTTTGGAAAGGACTTGTATAATGCATATAAAATTCCTATTTTGCTTTGGTGTAAATGAATAGATTAATATTTAAGGCTGAAATTAACCTTATGGATATTTGTATAAAATCTATTACTAACCTTCCTTCAAAGGGAAGCAATATTACTTTATCTTGACCATCAGGATACATTGTAATTTCAAGGTGGTTCCAAAATAGTATTCTCTTTCATTTTTCAAACCTTATACATTTCAAAGTAAAATATATCTAATATCTTACTGAAAAATTAAGATATTTTCTCTCCACTCTCCCTAAACTGTCATCTTTACTGTATATACACACTAAGGTATTTGTTTCTTTACACATCTTGTACTACATTGTTTGACAAACAGTTGAAATAGCATAGTAGGGTACCTCCTGAGCTTGTGTCTCTAGCTGCATATGTAGCAGAAGATGGCCTAATCAGCCATCACTGGGAATAGAGGCCCCTTGGTCTTGCAAACTTTATATGACCCAGCACAAGGGAAGGCCTGGGCCAAGTAATGGGAGTGGGTGGGTAGGGGAGCAGGGTCGGGGGGGGGTATATAGGGAACTTCCGGGATAGCATTTGAAATGTAAATAAAGAAAAATAAAATAAATAAATAAATAAAAAAGAAAAAAAGAAGAAACAAGAATTCAAAGACATTACTATATTTGATTTCCTTAATATTACTATTCTGGAGACACAAGATAAAACCCAGATATTAATTGAATGCTTTGGATGATGAACTAGTTGGAACCAAATAACTTGAAAGTTTCTATGAAAAAGATAAGTGGACTTTTATTTAGCTATATGAATTGAATACCATTTGAGACTTTACAGGACTGAGAAAATTTTCTCTCCTTTTAGACAGGGTTTTGCTGTGTTGCCATGTTGGCACAAAACTTGTGATACTTCTACTTCAGTTTGCCAGGTGGTAAAATTACAGGTATGTATCACTATGGCGTGTCTCACTCCCTTTCATTTAGGAAAACTAATCATCCAAATCCTGTAGCAGATCTACGTTTAAATTCCACTCCAGTGATGATATTGAGTAGACAGCTAGTCATGTGATCTGTCTGATCCTCACAGCAGGAGCAATACCTGTTATTAATAAGATAAATTCAAACCTCTCCTAGGAATCTGAGAATGAACTATGTAGATTCTCAAGTTCTTTGAATTTGGTTTAGAGCAGTCACATTCAGGCTAAAATAGGGAACAAAATGAAACCAAACATAATCAATAGTATCAATGCATAGAGTCATAAGAGGACATGTAGATTTGTATAAAGAATACACAAGTATTCTATTAAATTCAAACAACTAAACAGTTTGTGTAGAGAAATGATTTAAAGGGTCTGTTGTTCAACTTTAATGAACATTTATTTGAATGATACTTTAACTTACAGTAACTTTGCCTTTTAAATCTACTACAAATACCTGGAAATTAAACCTGGTAGTTATGAGTTGTATGCATAAGTAGACTGAGAAATCTGTGAGATGCTAGCCATTAAGAAGTGTTCCCAAATGGCTTCTGCTTTACTTCCTGCCTCCAGTCCTATTTCCTTTCCAACTTATTTTTGGTACTGTATTTTATAACAAAATAATTCTAAATAAGACACTTGGCAAGAATTGTAAGTAATAGAAAAACTGAAGAACCAATTCAAGAAGTAAACATATTCTTAAGGAATTTGATGAGGTGAGGCATAAAAATCAAGCATCCATGTTGATGAAGTTTTCCATTGAAATAAAAAGAGTTTGAAAAATGTATCGTGTTGGGGACCTGCAAATATATGCTGGACTTTAGTAATCTACTTTGTATATGCAAATTTAATAGACTCAAAAATAGACACATAAACTAAGAAAGGCAAATGCCACTGTTTTGAGGATATTTGGAAAGAATGATTATCTGTAATTTATAGTTAAAAGAAACTTACCTAATTCTATGGACATCAGTAATAAAAATTACAATGCCAATAGGTATTGATCAATGTGGATGTGATAACCTAGTACTTAGGATGTGTGAGGTTATAATGTTAAGCATGAAAGCACCCTTTTTAGTGTTAGTCTAAGTTACAGAACATGAGTAAGAGGGAAGTGATACGACTTTTCCAGAGGCCTTATGATTAATCAGTTGCAGATAAACTTCATTTTGGTTCTCTATCCTTTTTCTCTTACGAACTTTCTTTCTACCTTTTACTACTTTAGTAAGAACTTCAAGAAGTTATGAAGTACACTGGACTCCAGTAATGAAGCATAACATTAACTAATTTTATAAAAAATATTTATCTGATTCTAAACATTTTTGTCAGTTAATAGTGATTTGAAATGAATGGAGCTTTTAATATTTATTTTAAAAATACAGAGCATTTGCTTCTCCATATTTTTGTTTGTTCAACATGTGTTTAGGTGTGCAGGTGTGTGTGCACATACTTGTGTATGGGTGAGTTCTCCCATGCACACATTTATAGGTCCAAACAGGAATCTAGCCATCTTCCTCTGTGTCTCTATCTTATTCTGTTCAAACAGAGTTCCTTAATGAAGCTGAAGATCACTGTTCTTGCTGTACCAGCTAGCTACAGTAAGCTCTACTATAATTCTGTCCCATGTTACCAGAACTCCCATGCCTGGATTTTTAGGTAACTCCTGGAAATTCAAACTAAGGTCCCCATGATAATGCAAAAATCATGCTAACCCCTCAGCCATGTCTCTTTTCCTTTACATTTTTCTACCACAAATGGTCCAAGTAAACTTTGAGTTTGTAGGATTGGAAAGTCATGTTCATATTATACCAGGATTAGAAGTTTCTCTCTACCAAAATTTTTTGGGTTTGATAATGAGCTCCAAATTCTGGGCATGTGTCTTCTAAGGTCAAATCATCTCTGGGACTGAGATGGCAATTCTGAGATGACCACCAGCAGCCTGCGAACCGCTGAGTCAGCTCAGAGCATGGCTGGGCGCAGAAGATAGAGGTCAGTAGGAAAAATAGAAACAGAAGCAACAGACTGGTCAATCTCAGATGGAAGCAGGAGAGAGTTGCTGTCAGTATAAGAATAGCTGTCCTGAGGACCCTACTTACTCTCAGCTTTACTTCCTGTTCTTGGGTTCTGTGAGAAGTTTTAGACCTTTGCTACAAAGCTTCCTCTAGGTGGACTGGACTTCTGTGAGAGTATGCTACTCATGAAAAATATATTTGTTATTTTAATTTAAGTATATTTTCAGTGAAGTTCTCATTTAAATATTATAAGCAAATGGCAGTCATCCACCAAATGATTCAAAATAATCAAACACAAATTTGTGCCTTTCTGATTTATTTCAAATATTTTGCTAATTATCTTTTAGATTGTGATGTAAGTAATTATTTGTAATAGTATCCATACATTAAGTGCATTATTTTGATGAGTTACAAGTCACGTCATACTGATGGCTTTCATAAATCATAACTACAAACTATTTTTGAAGTAATTTGATATTAGTTTGGTGGTACTCCATAACTGTCTTGAGGTCTCTGGATCTTGAGCTGTCACAGGAACTTGACAAGCTACAGATTAAAACAATGGTAGTTTGATTCCCATAGAATGTCAGAATGTTAAACTCTCCCTTTTAAGGAACTGGGAAAAGCTGTTATTTGCCTTCCTCTGAGTGTCTGATATTGATGACAATTCTTGGCCTTCTTTATTTAGAAAACAGATTGCTTCATATCAATTTCCATGCTCCTATGGTGCTCTGCATCAATGTCTCAGTCTTTTTGCATTTTTATTTTATGAGGACACCTTTCAGATACCTTCGATATGACTCCATCCTAACTGGGTTACAGAAGCAAAGAATAATTTTCTATATAAGATCTTAATCATGGGTATAGTGCATTAGAACTTTAGTTATGTTTATAATGGACATAATTAAATCTGAAATACCCTCCAAGTAAGGCCGTCAGAACAAGCCAATATCACCAACAGGAACCTCTGTTCTTGGATCAGTTCAATGATATTTGCCATAAGTATAATTGTGAGGGTGTAGTCAAAACTATATAGCACTGACAGATTTCAAAAAGTCTTGATACCTTCTATGGTAAGAAATCACATGGATAGTTTTTCCCCGTTTTTGCTTCAGTTTCTGTCTCAAGTTCTTGATTTGGCTTTAGCTGATACAGGAGCATATCATGTAAAGCAAACAAACCATTTACTCTTCAAGGTACCTTTGGTACTGATGTTTTATTACAGCAATAGAAATATAACTAATATACTACATAACAACTGAAATTCACAGCAAGGCTGAAGGATTGATTAAAATAGCAAATGTACTTTAAACTTGACAGGGTAATACATAAAAAGTTTGTTAGTTTTATTGTGATGCTTTTTTCATCTCTATGAAAAGAGATAATTTATGGTACTTGGGATTTGTGAATACAGAAAACTCTCATTGATAATCAGGTAATGTTACACTGACACATGAGTGAATTAGGGTCACTATTCAATGGAAGAGAATTGAAAACCAGTGGCTTACTGTGTTATCTGGTTCTTCTACCTTAACAGAAAAGTTGTTCATGGAGAAACATTGTCTTTAAGATTGGTCAATATCCAAAAGACAAATTGCTAGGTAAATAAGAAATGACAGGAAAAGACACAAAAAGGAAGTGAACACAATCACTGGAGCAGAGATGAAAGACATGCACCAGACTAAATTTCGAACAAGAGTTCAGAAGGATGTCAAACACTGTCAAGTCTTCCAGCAGCAATTACCAGGAGATGAGACATCAGTCAATCACTGTAGGCTTTGGTTTGCAGACATCTTCAGGATGCCTTTAAAGCCCAGGGCCAGGAACATTAAAAAAGTGAGAAAATTTAAAAGGGGATGAAAAGTGAGCTGAAATATGTTATAATTAATACAAATAAGGAGTACCATGTCTCTGTAGGATTTGACAGCAGAGGCAAAGCCACATATACCTAATTGGACACAGGGGAATATAAAAAATAAAAAAGAGGATGTTAGGTTCAGAACAACTCCCTGGGTTACTGAAGGTTATGGTGAGTATGTATAATCAAAATGAATTGTATCTCCATGACATGCTTAAAAATAAATGACATTTAATTAAATAAAATAATAGGCATAGGATTTATAGTGTTGACTTTAGAGAAATCAAGTAAAACAAATATAAGAAAATAAGAGACACAGTAGGAAAAAAGTCAATAAGATGAAGTCCATGAAGTAAAGACTGGAAAGAATATTAAGATTTGTAGAAAATTTTCTTCAAACTGAGTTTGTTGATAAAAGCTGACTTGCCCTTAGTCAAACTTGATGCAAATCTTGTCAATCTTTCTCAAATATTCATAATCTTAAGGGAATTTGTTGGACAAAAATTACATTATGAGAAAGAAAACTCCTCTAACAGTAGTACAACTTTTAAAACATTTTCACACAGACATACTTTGCAATATGTGTAAACTCAGAGACCATACTAGTTCCTAATTTTCCCCCTAAAACAAGTAAAAAAACTATAAACCATGGGGATATAAACCACCCATTAAGAAAAAAGTGTTGGCTAGAGAGGTGGCTCAGTGGGTTCAAAGGTCTTGATTCTCCTGCAGAGCACCTGGGTTCATTTCTCAGCACTCACCTCTGTCTAGCATCAATAACCTCTGTTCTAGAGAATCCAATGCCTTCTTAAGACCTCTGTCCTCTGATGGCACTGTACTCACATTGTACCCAGGCAAAAACATCATACACACAAAAGACAAATAAATCTTTAAAATAAATACATATGATAATTGCCTAAACAACATTAAGTACATAGCTATAGTGTAATTGAGAGATAGGCTATATGTCAATGTCCTAATATTTACTGCTATTATTATGAGAAAGAATATTGACAATCTTTTAAAACTTAGATCTTTGCTCCCATGTTTATGAGCAATATTGTTAAACAGTATGTTTTGAGGTATTAAATTAGTGTCTTGATGTACTTTATGATGTCTACATCTCCTGGAAGAAATATTAATTGTATATCTTCCATGATAATTCAGGTTAATATTTGCAGGAGCTTTCACAATGCAGTCCATAAACCTTAGAACAATAGCAATATAACCTTCAAGACTGACTTACTGAAGAGCCATATAGGTATGCCCCCTCAACTACTACACAGAGTATATAATGTCTTGCCAACCCCGAATCATAGAGACTGTCCAGTATACAGATACGATTTCTTTTATTTAATTATTTTATTATGATCACAGATAATTTGAACATAACTTCAATGTTATTATATAAAATTCTTGTTCATCTTTTTCATTTATAATTTGGAATTATTTGCCAATAATTTTGTTGTACATTTTAGAGAGCGTTTGTGAATGAATTCTAGATATCAACATAACTTTTTAATGACTTGAAATTTCTATTTTAAATGTTATCTAGTTTTACCTTTTTTATTGAAAAGAATTGCTACTTTATGAAGCTATGTATTGATTTCACCTAGATTTTTTTCTTTGGAGGTTAATCAAAATTATCTAACCATTCTATCAAATAAGGTTTCTTAGATATTTTTTCATTGTAGCTTTTAACCTCCATGCAATTAATAAAACTGCATCATATACATATAAATTCCCTAATAGCATACATATTTATTAAAATTTGAAACATATACAAGAAGAATTACAAAACTCTCTGTTGTATTTATTTGCTTTCCTCTAACGTTCTAGCTATTTTTCTTATCCTTACTACACTACTGGATTATGATTTAACTCACCAGAACATAAATGCATTTAGATACTCTGAGAATTAGAGGTAGTGCTGAGGTTGTTGTTGTTGCTCTTCTCCTTCTTTTTCCTTCTCCTTCTCTTTCTTCCTCTTCTTCTCCTTCCTCTTCTTCTTCCTCTAGCTTGCCTGTCTCCCACCATACCTCTTGTGCCAACTCATCTTTCTCCCCTTACTCTTGTTTTTTTTTTTTTTTTTCATTTCGTCCATTTATATCTCCTGTTTCTTCTTCCTTTGTCTTTCTCTTTCTCTTTAGACACACATGAAAATTTTAGAGAAAATTATCATATAATGCTGTTTCACAAGTATCTAATTTAAGAAAATACTTTGGTATTTGATATATTCTGTGATAGAATATCTGCTACCAAAATAAATAAAAGACAGAATCGTAAGTGGAAAAGTTGGTAACTTAAAATATTTAATAAAGAGAGAGAGAGAGAGAGAGAGAGAGAGAGAGAGAGAGAGAGAGAGAGAGAGAGGAAAAGACATGTAAACTTGATGAAACAAAATCACTTTTTAGCAGAATCATATAAAAATGAATTATAAATAAAAAACTGTTCTTCTTACATGTGTGTGTCTCTGTGTGCATTGTTTTATATGTGTTTGACATTTGTTGTAATTATCCTAGACCATACAAATAAGAACAGTATACAAATAGATGAAAAGGATTTTCAAAGTGCACGTTGAGGTTTATAATTAAGAAATTACAAAAGCTCTGTAAAGAAAAATAAAGGAAAATAGCAGTAAATTGTAAACAAAATAGTTCGCAGTAGACTGAAATAAAATGATCAATAAATTTATTGTGCTCAAAATTGTCACTGTTCTCCATTTGCTTTCAGCACTAAGTATTTAAAGCAAATGTTGGTCCCCGTTCAATTATTGAAACAAAAGCTTTTGTCCTACTGCTATTCTTGTGTACTGTATGGCATCTATGTTTGCTTGGTTGCAAATGTTCCATTTTATCCCATATTAATGGAATTATACTAACAGCTGGCTCAAATTCTATTGTGCAGTTGATTAGAGATGGAAGGAAGGACTAAGAGAGAAAGGAAGAAAAGCAGAATAGAAGGGAGGAGAAAAGCAGGGGACGGAAGAAGGGATGACCAAGGAACAAATCGTCAAAGTGTTCTGTATGAGAATGTAATAACTAGATTGATGAACTAGATTGATGCTGACACACCTGACCTTGCTCCCTCTGTCTATGGATTGGGACACTGTAACTTCAGATAGAGTTTAAGAAATGCTTATTACCCTGATGGTCCCAGGTCCTGGAAGGCAGTTCTAGCTTCCTTTCAGGGAGAAGCAAGTGCTCACACTCTAGAGAACATATGAAAGCTTGGAGAAAATGTGTTCATTTTGTTAATGAAGCTTGATATATTCCAAAAAGATATTTTAATGTGGCAACTTGAAATATCAGAAGAGATAAATGTTTATAGAAAAAGATCTGGAGATATGACATAAAATTCTGATAGCTGACATATGAGATTGAGGAGCCCAAATAATAGAAAGAATTAGGTTGGTTACTGGGATTTTACAGGCTTACAGTGCCAGTGAGGATGTAATTAGTATTTGTCATTGTCTTCTTCCTAATGGCTCAGATAAAACTAATACCTGCTTAGGGAGTACTGATTTTATTAGCTTCTCTGAGTGATCAGGGGCTTTGAGCAGTCTCGTTACTGAGGAAGGGTTCACTGAGTACGGGAGAAACATAAATGTTCCAGTAACCTCCACTGAGATGGGAAGAAGGAGGAAATTCATTGTAATCTATCAAAACCCTTTTAGTACTAACTACATAAAAATGAGCATGGTGCTAGAATGGGAATGTTAGGTAAGATTTTTAAAAATTATGATTACAACTGCAAAGATTAGAATGGATCATGAGTAACACTCAAGAACACTGGAAAATTTTCTAAGAGATATTCAAAAAACAAAAATGTGACCTATCTATTCTTCAGGAAAGATTTTCACTGAGTTACATACTTTCTATTTATTTCTTGAGCTCTGCCTTGCTGCACCTTCCTTTGCTGTAATAGATTGGGAAATTTATAAATAAACTGACTGGCATATTCCTGAAGTCAGAGAAACATGAAATTATGCTTCTTGTATCTTTGTTTTATATTTTGTCTTCTTTCCATATCAGAGGGATAATATGAGGATGGGAATTTGGAAAGGCAAGAGTGTGTGCACTCGAGTTAGAGGTTGTATGCATAACAAAGTGCATACCATGATAGAAGCTTTGGGGAGTAAAACTCATCCATCGGTGATGAAGAGGACCTCAAAGATGTAATTATTTGTCAAATTTCTTTTATGCTAACACATTACTATGGCAACTACATTTTGACTTGAGTCTTGAAAAAGATGCTCAATGCATAGCAAGTAACCTTTTTTGCTGTTAAATTTTGGACTCCAAACACTAGAGATTATCAAATTTTCATGTAAGTTTTTTTTTTCTTTATATTATTTACAAATATATATAATGACAGTTCATATTCTAACTGTATAATTATATGTTTTATATTATATGTCTCATAAAATTTAAGTAAAATCATAGATCTATCCACTGATTATTATGTGGATTGTTAAAATACTTGGAGCCTATCTCCCTGTAATATTCCCTGCAGGATTAAGTATTTCATTCTCAGAGGAAACTGTTATAGAACGCTAGAAAAGGAAGATTTCTGTTTTTTTTTTTTTATTTGAGTTTTTGTAATTTGAACAATGATCTTCTTTGTAATCCACTCCAGAACACTTGTGAACAACTATATGGGTCTGATGTTCTGTGAACTGTTTATGATAGACATTGAACTCTAGTGTCTTAGTTAGTGTTCCTATTGCTCTGATGAAACACTATGACCAAAAGTAACTTGAGAAAGGAAAGTATTTTGGCATACAGTTCCACATCATAGTCCATCAGCAAAGGAAGTCATGAGAGGAATACAAGCAGTCCTGAATATTTTGAGCAGGAGCTAATACAAAGATGAAAGGGGGGCTGCTTAGTGTGGGCTTTCTTCTTATTAACTTGTTTCTCATTGTTTGCATAGCCTGATTTCTTACAGAACCCAATACCACCATCCCAGGGTGACACCCAAAATGGACTTAGTTCTTCCCCATCAGTTGCTAACAAAGAAATTTGTCATATAGCCTGATCTAATGGATGCATTTTCTCAAGTGAGGGTCCCTCCTTTCAAATACCTCTAGCTTTGGTTAAGTTGACCTAAAACTAGCCAGCAGAAACATGAACCATCTATTGCTGATTGGCCAGCACCCTATTAACCCTGGTAGGTGTTTTAACTTTTGGCTTGGTGATATATTGTTCTTATTTAGTTTAGTTTGTTGGGGAAAGAGCTCACAATTTCCTTTTCTCATAGTCTAGCCAGTGCTAGGATATCAGATGTCACCATGACAAGGTCAAATGTGCTTTTCTTTCTTCTTTTGTCTGAGAGCTTCACTGTTCCCTGATTCATAGGCTGCAGCCTCAAAATTCTTTTAAAAGACATTCATTCCTGTGATTTGCATCAATGACTCATTTTTCTCAGTATCCTGTTTGCCTTCAATCATTATTAATTCTAATCTTGTTTGCCTAAATTTTACTTATGTAGACTTTATAAAAGAACTAAATAATTTAGAAGAAAGCTGGGAAAAATGGACCTGTACATCCTCTACCAGTTTTTCCTATGTGAATAGCATGCATTAGCTTAGAACATGCATTAAAACCAACCAACCAGTGCTCACATATTATATTTTTAAATGAAGGCCTTTGTTTCTTGATGCTTCATTAGTTTTAGGTGATATTGCCTCATATTCCAGGTATCCATTCATGGTGTTACATTCATTTACTTGTCATGCCAAGATCCTTCTGAATGCCACAGTTTCTGACACTCCTTGATTTGACAACCTTGATATGATTTGGCAGGATGCTCATTCACTAGAATTTTTCTGATTTATTATTCACGATTAGTTCAGGGCTCTGGCTACATAAGAGGTAAGCTGCAGGACTAAGTTGTATTTCTATCACCTTATGGCTATCTAGTCTTTTTATATTTTGGGGATTTTAATATTATTGCAACATCTCTCCCTTTCTTCCTTGCAAACCCTTTCATATCTCTCTCCAGGTTATACTTCAAGTGCATGAGCTTTATTTCACTAATTGTTTTTGCATGCATAAATGTACATATATATATATATATATATATATATATATTCAAATATAATTTGTTTATTCTCTACTATGATAATTGTATACATGTTCTCAGGGCTGATCATTTGAAACTGGACAATTAATTTGAGTGCTCTTCCCTGGGGAAGAGCACCTCCTAACAAGCAGATGTCAGGTAGCTCTATTGGCTTTGACTGGGTAAAATAGCAATTATAAGGTTTCTCTGCTGTAAGTGCTCTTTTCTACTCCCATTTCCATAATAAATTATTTGAATTAAAGTCATTTCAGCATATTTATTATAAAATAAATTTTATTTCTCTTTCCTTGTTTACTTATTTTGGAAAGAGTCATGCCAGTGGTAGATCTCTAGGTATTTGGTTTATGCTTAGAGTTTCCTTATTATACTATTTTGTTAAATTTATTTATATGCTTGTTTTGGCTGAAATTGTTTCTAAGCTTTGGAGTTGGGAATTTGCTCAATTGTTTACTGTATTACATATAGATTTAGTTTGGTTGCTATTGATCAATTCATTTACTTGTATCCCAACATGCACTAGACTCACCTGATATTCTTACATCAATATATTGAATTATTTAGAAACATATCTCTATCTGAGGAGTTGAGTTTCTTTTATTGAAGGGTGGGACTAGTAAACAAGATCTAGATTTTTGATTTTTTTTCCTATGGGGATAGCAGGTTCTCTTCAATAATTGTACAATGAAATGTATGTGTAAATATTTATATTTATAATTATATATTTAGAGTAAGTGAAACATATGTTCATACTGCCTCAAAATTTAACTTGTTGTTATTTGCTTTATGATAATGCCCTTCATTGTGTGTAAGTTTCCATTGCAGTAGTAAGACATCTCTCTTCTATTGTCTGCTAAGCTTCAGTGCTCTAAAAATATATTTTGTTTAACCTAAAAAATGTGCCACTATTCCCAGAATCTCAGCTATCAGTAGTCTTTTTATCATTTCTGCATATTATTTTTCAAAATATCATGTGAATAAAACACTTAAAATACAGCTTTTCAGAACAACTTTTTGTATACAATATTACTCTTCTGGGGTCTACACATCTGTTTTGTCCTAAAACTTTCTTTTCTACTGCCAGGTAACACTTCATTGCATGGATATGTATAAAGTACAAGTTTTTGCCAGGATTTTCTTTTTCTCTGGTTTTTTTTTTTTTTCAAGACTATAAATAGAAGTGATATCCTACTCATTTCTTAAAACTAATTTGAAGCTCAGTGATAACATCTGTAATGGGATCTGATGCCCTCTTCTGGTGTCTCTGAAGACAATGAGTGTGTATTCACATACATAAAATAAACAAATCTTAAAAGAAAAACGAGAAGTGGAACAGCAATGAACATAGTTGAGCAAGGGTCTCTCTAGTTAGCAGGATATGGAGTTTTTGAGAAAGTTCCTGTATTAGTATTTCTGCTACCGTGATGAAACACCATTATCTAAAGCAACTTGAGGAAGAAAGGCATTCTTTGTCATGCGTACCTCTATCTACATTCCATTGAGTGAAGCCAAGGCAGGAGCTTAAGATAAATTTCAAATTGAACCTGAAGCCTAAATATTAGGAATATATATGTATACAAATATACAAATGTGAATATAATAACAATTAATGACTAAAGGAAGCCATATATTTCCAAGAGAGTAAGGCGGGGTGTATAGAAAGGTGTGGAGAAGAAACTTAGAATACCCAAGATACATTATGCAAAACACAAGAAAACCAAGAAGGATGACCACTAGGTGGATACTTCATTCCTCCTTAGAATAAGGAACAAAATACTCATGAAAGGATATAGGTACAGAGACAAAATTTAGAGCTAAGATGAAAG
>NC_034593.1:62696259-62706569 GCF_900095145.1 Mus pahari
AGAGGTGGGGGGAGGGTATAGGAAACTTTCGGGATAGCATTTGAAATGTAAATAAAGAAAATAATAATAATAATAATAATAATAATAATAATAAAAATTTAATTTAAAAAAAAAAGAAAGGTGTGGAGAAAGTATCTGGAAGGAAAAATATTATGTAATTATATTATAATCTTAAAAATAATGTAAAAAAATAAACTTGCCAAATTGAATAGTGCAGGCAATTAGACTGATATGCTTGCTATTCTTAGCATAAACTATATACTTAATTAATCAAGATATTAAAGAAGGAAAGCTCATATTTCTGGTAAACTATGTCATAGAATGATGAATTAGATGCAGGAACCAAGAAGGGTGTATTGGATGAGAAAGGGTGGAGTAGAGTGGAACGATCTATATTACTATCCATTAAGCCCTGGCTTTTCAGTTGTCTATAAAAATGATAGTAAACAACACTCTGGGTTCATTTTTTACTTCTATAAAACAAGAAGTAAGCTGATCCAGGTCATGCGAAGGTACAAATACACAAACACAATTCTAACAAAGATCATCTCTAATTTGATTAGGAAAATATTTTAAGTATTGTTGAGATAATAAGTATAAACAGATATTTGCTTTTATTTTTCTAATTATTTCTTTATTAAGTTATTTATTTACATCCTGATCACAGAGTCTCCTCCCTTTTCTCTAAGAACTACCCTCTCACCAACCATATACCCCTCTTCTACTTCTCAGAAAAGGGGAGGCATCCCTTGGATATCAACCAGCCTTGGCATATAATGTTGCATTAAGTTTAGGCACATATTCGTCTATTAATGCTAGACCAGGAAGCCCAGTTAAGAGAAAGGAATTCAAAGGCAAACAATGTATTTGGAGATGCCTGCTGCTCCTGCTTTAAAAGTCCCATGTAAAGACCCAGTTGAACAATTGTTAGAGATGTGTAGAGGTTAGGTCCATCCACACGTTCACACCTTGGTAGTTCAGTCTCTGTGAGACCCTATGGGTTTGTTGATTCTGTCGGTTTTCCTGTGGTGTCCTTGACCCCTCCGACTCCTTCAATCCCTCTTTCCCCTCTTCCGCAAGATTTTCCAGGTTCCATTTAATGTTTATCTGTGAGTCTCTTCCTTAGTTTCCATCAGTTGTTGGGTAAACCCTCGTTGCTGACAATTGTTCTCACTTATAACTGGTTATTATTCGTAAAGTACAGGATAAGCATGTTACAAAACAGAGACCCAAAGAAGCTAGTAACAAGAAGGGCCCAGGAGATTGGGGTAGTGAACTAATATAACAGAAATTTGCTTTTATAAGAAACTAGATCATCCATCATTTTGAAGTAGGATATTTACCATCTTTAACTACATGATGAGATTCAGGCTTTTCTGCCTAACAGAGTTATACAAAAAGTCAATTCTGCCCAAGATGATTCAGACTTAATAATTAACCCCTTTTCTGTTATAAAACACAGTTTCATGCATCTTCATGGTTCTATGATATATTCTAAGTTTGTGAGATGTTACTAACGGGTGTACCTCCTCTTTGGATATTAGGAGACATATGAGACATATGTGTTGTCTGTAAGGGGAGTCCCTAGGTGTTAAAGGATAGATCTTTTTCCAAACTTCATTTACTTTTAGTTTTATTATAGTATTCCTAACATCTTAGGTATAAGGAACCTTTAATCCAGTATCATAAATATCATATGCTTCTAAATGTGTGTGTCTTATTTAGTTAAATATTACAGAATGTCTTGTTTTTAAAGGAAAACCTAATGTATATGAAATTTCACAATTTTGTTTAATAGTGAATATCTCATTCGATGCTAATATAGAGGAAATTTATCTTTTTTTTTTTTTTAGCTACATGTATTTTTGAGAGATACAAGAGAGAATTATTTTCTCCTTGTTTCCTAAATCATTTTCTTCAGTGGATATAGAACAGTCATACATCCTTTATTTATGTTCTTAGCACCTATTTTCATGAAGAATATATATTGTCCTTCTATCACAGCTTCTGTTTTCTAAGTGAAAAATCCTGGCTGGAAAAAAAAAAAAACCTACTGAGAACAAATAAAATACAGAAGTCTATAAAAGTGACAAAGAATCTATAACTATCCTTTTAAGGAGACTAGAGTTAATGACACTATTGCTCTTTGTTTTTACTTGGCCTTGTGTTGGAGTCCAGGATCGTATGTATTCTATTAAAAATCTTGACGACTAGGCAATTTTCCCAGAGAGTCTTTTTCAATAATCTTATTCTAAAATCAGTAACAGGATGTTTCACCCAGAGAAATGCTGTGTGTTCGCCTTAGGATTCAAGAAATAACTATATTAAAAAAATACTTTGTGCTTATTTTTCTGCTAGTAATTAAGCAAGATGGGCTAAGTCATGAGTTTGGGTTGGCTGCAGTTTCTCTAACTTTTAGCATCCAGATACAGAGTTGTGCTCACTTGTTCCTCACACAGTATGCATTAGCTTAGATGTGACAATAGAGGTCTATTTCTCAGCACATATAATACACAAGAGAAGGCATTTGCTGAAATGAATGGTATAGCCGGGAGCCACCCAAAGTCTGCCTAACCACTCTATCACCAAATGTGACTTTAGTTTTCTTTCAAATATAAATGGTAATATGCTATTTTTCTCAGAACAGCCAGGATCAATGTTTAAAATGAGTGAGTACCGTCAATGAATTAAGGAAAAAAAAAAAAAAAAGAAATGTGAAGTTAATGGGTAAACCAGAAATGTAATTACTACTCTATTTTAACGATGTTGCTACTAGTGATAGAAAGGGGGTTTAAACGCTCCTGAAAGATGAAGGAATGGTATGGTAAATATGTATACTAGCAGAAAACTGCTTAATTATTTTAATAAATCAATGTTATCTTAAATACATCATAGGAGTATGTTCTCATAGAGTTTACACTGTTGATGCTAACAAAATGTATTTGAAATAATACTCATGTAAAGATTCCAACACTCTCTTATCACAAGTATCGTGATTGTACTAAAAGTTCATATCTCCCCTGCCCCATCCCCCAAAGCCTATATTGCTTCTCTGAGCACCGCTTAGTCTTCACAGAGTAAATTGGGGGTGATTAAGTTAAAATTAACCCTAAGTTCCAAGTCAAAATTTTCTGCAATTTTAGAATACTGGAAGCATAATTAAAATGAGCTTGCCATATTTTGTTTCTGAAAGGCAAAGACACCCTTGCTTATACTTGTTTCAATTTGAAGCACTTGAAAAATATATTATTATTTGAAAAAACAGAGTATCTCATTAAATTTTTCATAAAGTGAGATTTCATCTTTAGCAGAAATTTTTATTATGTTTCATCCTTGGGGACAAGCCATATGTCAAGATAGTTGGAAATAGCCTTGCCATCTTGGCTGGTAACTAATATGATGTTTTGTAAGGGCTAGGGCAGATTTTTGATAAAAGGGATGCTTAAACATATTTGTAGTTCATTCCCTGTTAGTTAAGACCAAACAAATGATTAAGGGATTCTTGAGCTTGTTTTCAATCTTCTATCTTACTCTCACCACCATAGCTATAGACTCCTTATTTTTCCTCTGGTCCCTTTTAGTGCTATTCGAAATTTTCATTCATATTATTAAGTTCAGGTCTCCCTTTTGTGATTGGGCTTTGAATTGTTTCATGTATGCATGACATTTTTGATAGGATCCCTTTGACCTACACAACTTCTTTGACAGAATCGTTTTGATGACACTAATATTTAGCATGTCCCTTTGATGTATAACTTAGAGTCAAGGCTATTTCTGACATGGCTTATAAAAGAGAATAGGAAGTATTAAGCTGTTTTCATCAGCACCCTTACCCCATGTCTGAACTGACTGTGGACATACAATGATGATTAGGAAAGATGTGGATCCTATGCAGTATTGCAGGAAAAATTAAAAAATAACGACAAGTTCCCATGCTACGCTGGGCACTAGCTGGCTACATGGCTCCAGCAGGGTGTTCTCATCTTGGTCCAGAGCTCCCAGGTTCCCTTAGAGGGTCTTTGCCATGCCATCCTCAATGCAATGACCGCCCAATTTGCAGTTAGCTATCACAATTCCCAGTAACCCGATAAAATCAAAACTCTAGATGTTTATAATTAACCAGTCAGATTTATATACCAATAAATTTTCAGTGCACAGGATGCCCAAACAATAATGAACAATAATCACACAGTTAACAAAAACTGCAGACTCAGGCTGGCTATATGGCTCAGGGTCTTGTACCTGATATCCTAAGATTGAGCCCTGTGATTCACAAAATGGAAGGTGAAAACCAATTCCATAGATAGTTCTCTAAGTTTGGTTTATATGCTGTAGCATTTCACACATGCACATACACATACACACACTCACACACACGCGCGCGCACACACACACACACACACACATGTGCGTGTGCACACATAAATGTGGTATGTGTGCTTAATTAATTAATATATTTAATTAATTTAATAATAATTAATTTAATATTTCTGTATAGTTAATATTGAATAATTTCAATAAATAAATTATATTTGATTTAAAATTATACTATATATAATATACAATATTTGTATATAATATATATTTAAAACTGGGGAGTCAATCCTAGTCACATCTTATTCATCTAAAATTTATTTTTAGCCTACTGGCCCCATATTCATATATCACAATGAAATGACCATTAATTGTTATAAGAACTTATTCGTTGTCTCAGAATTTACCTGTATGTATGCTTCTTATTCCCAAATTTTCTGATTTATTTCCATTATTCTAGAACATGAGGGAAATATCATTAGATTTACACAGGAACCATTTATCATTATTCCAAATAGCCTGTGAGATTCAGTTTTTAAATCACATTTTTTAAAGTTTAGTATCCTAATTATACATATTATAGAATGTAATTTTACTAGAAAAATTTAGATTAAAAATAATATCATCTTAGATAGTAGCATATATAATAATTTTAACATATATTTTAATTTTGCTTATTATAGATTCACACTTAGAAATTCATAAATAATATGTAATGTAAAGCCTATGTCAATTTGGGTCTGGAATAGGCATGTTGATTGAACACATTTTTTGAGGAATAAATCTCAAAATTTAGACTTAATGCTTTAGTAAGGTCTTTCTATTCTTGCTCTACTCAAACAATTCCCAACATGGTCAAATGTGTTGTTTAAGAACTACCAAGTAGTTTAGCATGGAAGCAATTCCCGTTTTAATTCCTGCTTTGTTTCCATTCTCCATTGTGTTCTGTGTGAATTTTATTAAAACTGCTTTGATGATCCTTGCACCAAAGGGGTGGGTGCCTGTGACCCAGCACTCCAGAAGAAAGATCACTGATGTTACATGATCCGTGTTTCAGTTCTTGGCATATCAAAAGCCAGGCATGTGACAAGCAGAGAACATCAAAGAGTAGCTTGGAAGAAATGAGTTCTCATGTCAGACCCCATTCCATGCATCTGACTGTGGCAGCGGGATGAATTGAGGAGTGCTCAGAAAGAATTTTGTTGAGAAGCACATGGGCTGCATAAAATATATTGAAACTTATTCCCCTGAGATGACTGCGAAGCATCGACTGATCCCCGGACACTGGCATTCTCCATGCTGCCAGTAAAATCTAGTCCGAGAGGAAAGAGAAGTAATCTCTTCTAACTCGGCCCCTTAAACAAAGGCAGCTATAAAGGCTAAAAGAACACCGGATATGCTGGAGGAAAGGTGATGGTTGCAATCCTTTGAGGACAAGAATTTTATTTTCTATAAAGAGTTTTTGATAT
Organism: Mus pahari; assembly: GCF_900095145.1. Taxonomy (NCBI): domain Eukaryota; kingdom Metazoa; phylum Chordata; class Mammalia; order Rodentia; family Muridae; genus Mus; species Mus pahari. Next base: position 62,702,043 of record NC_034593.1, read on the forward strand.
CGTAGTGACCAAGCACGAGCAGCTGACCATGTCTTCAAATTTCTAAAACCACAAGAAAAGCAAATCTTTTCTCTGGTATGTTCTTTCAGATTATTTGCCATGATGGCAAAACATTCTACCAGAGAGGAGGAATATCTGTGAATCAGCAAAGGACTGAGAGAATGGCAATGACTGTGTAGCAGAAAAACTGAAAACATTTCTTCTTGGTGCACGTCAACCCTTCTCACAACTTTGATATTTCTTATATTTTATTAGATTTTACTTTTCTCTTTTGGTTAAAGGTCAAAATCACTCATATACGTATTCCCAACATATATGACAAACTTGTTTCTGTTATGTTTTCCTTGAGCCAGTTCACCCCAGATCTGAAAACCCATAGACAAACATAACTCATCCCTTTTCAGTCCCAATTGTTTGCATTTTGTTAGAATATGTTGAAACACAGAATTCATGCAAAGATGTCTAATTCAATGACATGCTTGTTTTATTGGAAAACAGACTTTTACAAGTGGTGAATAGGTATCCATAGAGAATGGTAAACTTCTGTTCTCAAGTGGTTATCAGTTGTCTGTGTTAGGGATGGTGGCATGTGTGCACACATGCTTTCAACAGTAGGTGCAGAGCCATGCATACTTCCTTAGTCTCTATGAGTTCATATGTGTGTTGCTCTCCTTATGTTTAAATTGCCTCGTTGCCTTGGTGTCCCGCATTCCTTCTCACATCACCCTCTTTCTAACCCCACTTCTGAATAGCTATCTGAGCCCTGAGTGGAGAGATTTGGTGGAGAGTTAGCATCTAGAGCTGAGGGTTCTAAGCTTGCTCATTCTCTGCATATTTTCTAGCAGTGAATTTTTGTATTTGTTCCCATCTGTTGCAGGAGGAGGATGCTTTTTCGGATGGTGTCTAAGGCATCTATAATTGTAAAGCACAATGGTATTAGGAGTCATTTTATTGCTATGTTCATTTCATAGGACAGTAGTTATTTGGTTTTACTCCAGGACTCCAGCCTATCTAGTCTCAGGTCCCTGGTCACTCAACCAAAGCTGTGTATGGGTTACATAGTGTGTAATGAACCTTGTCAAATCAGATATTGGTTGGTCATTCACCAAAGCTTTGTGCCACCATTGTAGCAGCATATCTTGCAGGCAGGACACCATGAAAGATCTAAGGTTTGTAGCTGGGTTTATGTTTGTTTCTTTTTCATTAGCATATAGAGTACCTTCCTGTATCAAGAATACTACCCATGAGGGTTCAGGATCTAGGAAGGTACCAGCTCAAATTCTGTGTGTTCAATACATTTTGTGGGCATAATTTTCAACAATATTTCTTTCCATCAGTTTGTGGAGAGCAACTTACAATCATTGCAACAAACTGGATTGTTATGGTCTTCCAATGGGTCTCATTTGGCCAACTTATTTTCTTGATGGTAGTCATTCTTATATGACTGAGATAGAATATCAAAGTAGTTTCAAATTGCATTTCTCTGTTTTCTAATAATGTCAAACACTATTTAAAAGAATATAGTAGGTACTTGTATTTCTTTTTATCAGGAGCTCTCTCTCTCTCTTTCTCTCTCTCCCTCCCTCTCTCCCTCTCTCTCTCTCTCTCTCTGTGTTTCTCTCTCTCTCCCCTACACACACATACACAAGCACATACACATACATGCATGCGTGCACACACACACACACACACACACACACACACACACACACACAATTTATTAAATTTATCACAATTTTCCTTCTGTCAACCATCCCCAGATTCTTCTTAAATCCGTACCCACCCAACTTTATATTTGTTAATTCTCACACTGTATCAAAACAAGTAAACAACAACAAAAAAAACCTGAAAACAAAACACATAAAGGAAATAGCATAACACAAGAAAAAAACTGCTAATCAAACAAACAAAAAGCATAGAGTTTTCTTTGTGTTGGCCAACTAATCCTGGGCACAGGGCCTGCTATGGAGTGTGGTTAATATACCTAGATACACTCTATTGAATAAAAACGATAGACACTCCATTGTTTATTACCTTGAGTAACCACATAAGCATGGAAAGTTAAGAGGGGCCCTGTAGCAGTATAAAGAATATAATAAGCTACGCTTGGTTATTTCAGTCCTTCTTAGAAGGGGGAACAAAACACCCATCGAAGGAGTTACAGGGGCAAAGTTTGGAGCAGAAACTGAAGGAATTACCATCCAGAGACTACCCTACCTGGGGATCCATCCCATAAACAACCACCAAAACAAGACACTATTGTGGATGCCAACAAGAACTTGCTGACAGGAGACTGATATACCTGTCTCCTGAGAGGTTCTGCCAGTGCCTGAAAAATACAGAAGTGGATGCTCACAGCTATCCATTGGACTAAGCACAGAGTCCCCAATGAAAGAGCTAGAGAAAGTACCCAAGGAGCTGAAGGGGTTTGTAGTCCCATAGAAGGGACATCGATATGAACTAATCAGTACCCCCAGAGCTTCCTGGGATTAAACCAGCAATTGAGGAAAACACATGGTGGGACTGCTGGCTCTAGATGCATATATAACAGAAGATGGCCTAGTCAGTCATCAATGGGAGGAGAGGCCCTTAGTCCTGTGAAGGTTCTATGCCCCAGGGTAGGAAAATGCCTGGGCCAGGAAGCAGGAGTGGGTGGGTTGGAGAGCAGGGGGAAGAGGAAGGGGGGAGGGGATTTTCAGAGGGGAAACTAGGAAAGGGAATAACATTTGAAATATAAATAAAGAAAATGTCTAATAAAAAAGAAAAAAAACAAAACAAAAATAAAGAAACAAAGCTAAAAAAGGTATGTTTGGGGAAAGTGAGGATGTGTTAACTATTCTTTCCACATTTCTCACAGATATGTGAGAGGCAGAAGCTGACGTTGACAGTAGATGGAGACCTTTATAGAAAACCACAATTGTCATAATGCAAAAGTAAATAATCATGGGGATCCCAACCTTAATGGATATATTTATAACAATGGATATATAATAAAAACGAGTCTCAGAAAATATCATAGTACAGAATAATTGTAAAAGCAAAAGAACCAGGAAATCTGCTATGAGATCATGTCTCCTAGAAATGATAGGGAGGCTATGCTTGATGATCCTTCAAAAATATGGCTGCCTGAACAAGACCCAAACAATGAGAATAATAACAGACATGCTAACACTAAAACAGGGAAGTCTCATGGGGTCCTATCACTAGACAAAAGGCAACTAATGTCTGCTGAAAGAAGAAGAATTAGAGTCTTCCGGAAAGAAGCCACAGCTAACTATTCACAACAGTCATCATGAATCACTTACACTGAAGCAACAAAACATTAATTCAGCAACTTTTATTTATATATTTATTCATATGTGTTTTTGTAACAATAATAATCAAAGAAAAAGAAGCCACCAGTGTTGGAGGATTGTTTGTGCATTGTGTATTTCAGATGCTGATTTTTGTGCCCAGAATATGGTTGCCATATGGTCATTGGCATTCTTATGATTATTGGAGCATTTCCTGTCTCAATGATGTAGAAGGGTTGTTTTCCATCACTTCTGGTTGGCTAATAAAATGTTGATCAATCACTGGGCCGGAGAAGAGGATAGGGCAGGACTTCTTTTTTATTTTTTTTCAATTATTTTATTAGATATTTTCTTCATTTACATTTGAAATGCTATCCCGAATGTCCCCTATACCCTCCCCCTTCCCCTGCTCCCCTGCCCACTCACTCCCACTTCTTGGTCCTGGCGTTCCCCTCTATGGGGCATATGAAGTTTGTAAGACCAAGGGGTCTTTCTTCCCAATGATGGTTGACTAGGCCATCTTCTGCTATATATGTAGCTAGAGACACAGCTCTGTGGTACTGATTAGTTCATATTGTTGTTCTACCTATAGGGTTGCAGATCCCTACAGTTGCTTGGGTAATTTCTCTAGCTCCTCCATTGGGGTCTCTGTTCTATCCTATAGATGACTGGGGGCATCTGCTTCTATATTTGCCAGGCACTGGCATAGCCTTAGCATGTGTCCTTATTACCAGTTGGAACATCTTCTGGGTATATACTCAGAAGAGGTATTGATGAATCTGCCAGTAGTACTAGGTCCAGTTTTCTGAGGAACCACCAGACTGATTTCCAGAGTGGTTGTACAAGCTTGCAATCCCACCAGCAATGGAGGAGTGTTCTTCTTTCTCCACATCCTTGCCAGCATCTGCTCTCCCCTGAATTTTTGATCTTAGCCTTTCTGACTGGTAAGAGTTGGAATCTCAAGGTTGTTTTGATTTGAATTTCCCTGATGATTAAGGATGTTGAACACTTTTTTAAGTGCTTCTCAGCTCTTCAGTACTCCTCAGGTGAGAATTCTTTGTTCAGCTCTGTAACCCATTTTTAACTGGGTTATATGGGTTTTTGGAGTTCAGCTTCTTGAGCTCTTTNTATATATTGGATATTAGTCCCCTGTCAGATTTAGGATTGGTAAAAATTCTTTCCCAATCTGTTGGTGGCCTTTTTGTCATACCTTTTGCCCTATAGAAGCTTTGCA
>NC_034593.1:62706580-62707722 GCF_900095145.1 Mus pahari
TCATGTGTCTCTGTTTAGTTTCCAGGATTTGTCCATTGGTGAGAGTGGGGTGTTGAAGTCTCCCACTATTATTGTGTGAGGTGCAATGTGTGCTTTGAGTTTTACTAAAGTTTCTTTAATGAATGTAGCTGCCCTTGCATTTGGAGCATAGATATTTAGATTTGAGTGTTCATCTTGGTAGACTTTACCTTTGATGAGTATGAAGTGCCCCTCCTTGTCTTTTTTGATAAATTTGTGTTAGAAGTCAATTTTATTTGATATTCGAATGCTACTCCAGCTTGTTTCTACAAACCATTTGCTTGGAAAATTGTTTTCTAGCCTTTAACCCTGAGGTAGTGTCTGTTTTTGTCCCTGTGGTGGGTTTCCTGTAAGCAGCAAAATGTGGGGTCCTGTTTGTGTAGCCAGTCTGTTAGTCTATGTATTTTTATTGGGGAATTGAGTCCATTGATGTNAAGAGAAATCAAGGAAAGGTAATTTTTGCTTCCTGTCATTTTTGTTGTTAAAGTTGGGATTCTGTTCTTGTGGCTGTCTTCTTTTGGTTTTGTCAAGGGATTACTTTCTTCCTTTTTCTAGGTTGTAGTTTCTTAGTGTTGGTATTTTCCCTTTCCCTTGAATGGCTAGATTCTTGGAAAGATATTGTGTCAATTTGGTTTTGTTATGGAATAACTTGGTTTCTCCATCTATGGTAATTGATAGTTTTGCGGGTGTAGTAGCCTGGGTTGGCATTTGTGTTCTCTTAGTGTCTGTATAACATCTGTCCAGGATTTTCTGGCTTTCATTGTCTCTGGTGAGATGTCTGGAGTAATTCTAATAAGCCTGCCTTTATATGTTACTTGACCTTTTTCTCTTACTGCTTTTAATATTCTGTCTTTATTTAGTGCATGTGTTGTTCTGATTATTATGTGTCGGGAGGAATTTCTTTTCTGGTCCAGTCTATTTGGAGTTCTATAGGCTACTTGTATGTTTATGATCATCTCTTTCTTTAGGTTTGGGAAGTTTTCTTCTATTATTTTGTTGAATATATTTGCTGGCCCTTTAATTTGAAAATCTTCATTCTTACCTACTCCTATCCTCTGTAGGTTTGGTCTTCTCATTGTGTCCTGGATTTCCTGGATGTTTTGAGTTAGGATCTTTTTGCATTT
>NC_034593.1:62708769-62723065 GCF_900095145.1 Mus pahari
AGAGAGAGAGAGAGAGAGAGAGAGAGAGAGAGAGAGAGAGAGAGAGAGAGAGAGAACAAGAAGAAGGAACCAGGAGGATTCACCTTGAAGTTGCAATGAGAGAGCAGCCACAAGGACATACATGAACTAGAGCAAGCCAGGCTAAGATGCAAATGTCAAGTATTAAAGCTTGTGGCTGGAAAGTAGTCCAGAGCATCATAGCTGATTTAGAATTGCTCAGAACCTGCTCCCCTTAGTGCTGGTATCTTACTAATAAATATAAGGTCTCTGTCTTTTATTTGGAAACAAGCAGGGGCATAGAAAAGCCCTGGAATTACCTTTACATATCAAGTTAACAGTGAAATAAGATGGGGAACACTGTAGGTGTTGGAGAGAACAGACATTGGAAAAGTTGAAGGGAGGAAGAGGGAAGTGATGTATTTACATTTAATAAACAAGTTTTATGTTTAAAAAACTAAGAAAAGTAAATTAATAAACAAAAAAGAGAAGAGGAGTTAGATTGTTCACAGGGGCCAAATTCAGGTCTTCTAATACGTACCCCAAATACTAAAACATTTTAAGTACACCTCAGCCAGTGGCAGTGTTTTGCTGTTGTTTAGTAGTTTGGATTATGAAAATGATGAGTTTACTAAAAGAACATGCTTTCTTTATGTTGTGTGCTGCCAATTCCCTTTGAATTCTTGTGGATAAGTCACATCTCTACATCTTTCAAGGGAACAAATACATACTTTAAGCCTTTGAGAGATCATTATTAGTGGAATAAAGTCTTATCTGTTATTACTGTGTGTCATTAAGCATAGCATTACATTCAGGAGAGAGATGTGAGCAGACATGTCAAAGATATACCAATCTTCTTCTACATATGGAAATATATAAAACTACTGAGATCAATATTTATTGCATGTTAAAAACAGTAAAGCCTATGGGGGGGAAGTGATGAAAATATATGAATTCTTGTAGACTAGACAGGTCAGAACATGCTGCAAATCTACCTTTGCTTATTCAAATGTTTAGTTCATCTCCAAGTATGCTAAATGTAGTCTTGAAACATCATGAAAAGATGAGTTTCTGAATACTTTTTTATTGAGCTTTCTATGTATTTGGTCAAAAACAAACTGTAGAAATTGACCTGCAACATACATTCAAATGTAGGGTCCTGATTTCTGTATCCACCTAGTCAAGACTTAAGGATAGCCTATATTAAGTCACTTTCCCTTTGACTCTTTACACCACATATTAGCATTTCAGATTAATTTTGATTTATATTTAAATTTATCTTCTGATATAACTGGATACTTTTATTTTTTTTAATTTATTTATTTGTTTACGCTCCATATTTTATCCCCCTCGGACTGTTTCACATCCCACACCTCCTTCCTACCCTACTCTGTATCCACAAGGATGCTTCTATCCCCCACCCCACCTGACCTCTAAACTCCCTGGGGCCTCCAGTCTCTTGAGGTTAGCTGCATCATCTCTGAATGAACACAGACCCAGCAGTCCTCTACTGTATGTGTGTTGGGGGCCTCATATCAGCTGGTGTATGCTGTCTCTTTCATGGTTCAGTGTTTGAAAGATCTCGGGGGTCCAGATTAATTGAGACTGCTGGTTCTCTTACAGGGTCACCCTCCTCCTTAGCTTCTTTCAGCCTTCCCTAATTCAACAACAAGGTTCAGCTGCTTCTGTTCATTGTTTGGATGCAAATAAGAACACGGACTGCTCTTTCAGAGGTCCTGAGTTCAATTCCTAGCAACCAGATGGTGACTCACAACCATCAGTAATGGGATCCGATGCCCTCTTCTGGTGTGTCTGAAGACAGTGACAATGTACTCATAATCATTAAATAAATAAATATTTTATTTTATAAAAGACTCCTGGATGTCCTTTCCTGTTTTGGCTTTGTTTGTTTGTTTGTTTTGTTTTGTTTTCTTGGTGGTGGTTTTGTCTTCAAGGATGACCTTGATATTCTTTTTAAAATTATCTAACCTTAACAAATATACTTAAATAATGAGAAGTGAGGTGAAATACCGAAAGCACACTATTCTATGTTCTGCATACACATCATTTCTCACAGCATAAAAATTAGATGTGAAAAGATATTGTTTAGATTAACAATTCTGTTTCAAAATTTGTTAATATAGTTACTCTTATTAAAAGTTTTGACAAGATTGAGTAAATGTAGATTCTATAATTTATAATTTATGATAGTCTATACATTGCATGTTTTCTGAAATTTGCCTTTTATTACTTTTTTTAGATTGCTGCATTGACACACAGAAAATTTTGGCACTGTTATACTTTAAACACACTTTGAGTCAATGTCATATATTTCTGTTACCTGGATGATACGATGTTTTTATTTTCTAGAATTGTATTGAATTGCATTAAAGTAAATCTCAGTAATTAATTTGTTTCAAATAAGGAATGAAAATAAAATATACATATAACTTGCCACTTGAAGTCTTTTCTTTCAATAGTTCTGAAGAATCATGTATATATAGAGAGAAATAAACATTTGGAAAGAAGTCATAGATCCATCCATGTTTCTCAAAACCTCCTTTCTTTCACTCAAGAAATGAGAGTGGTAGTGATAACTCTTGGAAGATTACAACTATTCTAACTGTCCCTACACTATTTTCATGAGAGAAAAGTGGATAAAGCAGAGGCTGAAAATGAGCAAAAAGACTCTGGAGTTTGGAAATCCCAAATCATGCACTATGCTTTATTTGGTTCATTCATACTATGAGAAAAATACTCTCCCTTCCCAATGATGTAAAAAGGGCATCATTAGTAGTGAATTATGTTACCATCAAGTTTTTGCATATATAAAAATTATACATTTGGTAAATATTTACACAGTTTTGTTTCATTAACATTTCATGATAGATATTTTGTTGGTGGGCATTTTAATGTTATGGTAAAATCGCTAAATTTTGGAAATAATTTTTAACCCCTTTTTGATCACTACTAGTGTGAAACACCAAACCATTTAATGGCTGCTATGACAACCATGCATTTTCTGCATATAACTTTTTGTTCTAATCCCTGAAGAGTTTTAAGTCATATGTAGGAATAACTGTGTAACTATCCATTTATCTTGATCTAATCATATATCTGGTCACAAAGATAAAATAGGACACATGCTAACATTTTATGAAATATGAAATAAAGTTTTATGCAATGAAATTATATATTAAAATTAAAACTGTAGATTACAAAATAAATTTATAAAAAATATTACATTTAATTCACAATCTAATATGCCATGTTATAAATTTAAGATAACACATATATACATGAAGAAATTATTTCCTTGAAATTATAATAATCATTGCAAATTAAACATACATTTATGTAAACATGATAAAAATATTTTAGAAAATGATCTATAAACATTTTCATATTGCATTTCAGAGAGGAGTAACCTGTAGCTTTTGAAGCTATTTTGAGTAGCTTTTAAAGTGAACTATCAAATCATAGCACATAAAAATGTTATAGCACATTCAAGGACAGCTCAATTCTCCTGGCATTCTCATAAAGGGAGCAGAAAGCAGCCTCTTTGTTGGACATTTAAGCTGAGTGCAATGTGAAGAGAAAATAAAGAGGAAAAAAAAAAATCAAGAACAGCAAAGCTTTGTTAGGCTTTCGAGTTTAGGGTCACTGACCCTAAAATTTCTTTTCCATATAATGCTCTGATTTGAAAGCTGGTATATTTTTCAAACATTCAGAAATATCTTCCAGTGCAGATATGCTGTAGATACTCTGTACAGACACTTCTCTGAAGGTAAGCTGAAACAAGACAGGGCATCCTTCTTTGCAGTGCTCCCCCTGTGGTAGTGCCAGTCCTCAGCCACAATGAAAGGTAACCAGTCCCCTCTCCTACAAGTTGCCTGAGTATCTACTGAGCAGGGACATAAAAAACATATTTCATTACCTCTATCTAAAGGAGAATATGTGAAATCCACCTCTGTTTGTTTGCAGTGTTGTTTCTAGACTTATGATTTTGAGAGAGAGAGAGAGAGAGAGAGAGAGAGAGAGAGAGAGAGAGGAGTGGGAAGGAGAGGGAGGGAGGGAAGGAGAGAGAGAGAAAGAAGACAAAAAATTGGGGTGAGTAAGGAAGTGGGAAAGGAAAAGATCTGGGAGGAGCTTAGGAAGGGGAACTCTATGACCTTGTATGAATATCAGAAATATATTATCTGAAATGATCAAAATTTACTAAGAGATAAGAATACAACACTTATTAGCTGCAAACCAGTTTGTTTGGAGTGTTCCTGCAGTTTACCTCCATTACCCATGAGGTATTTGTGAAAATTATAAGACATATAAAGGAGAATCTGATAACCACAAAATGTTATAAATCAGAGAACAAAACAAAATACTCTGGTCCTCAAGAAGGGTAGTATGGCACCTCCCAAGCTTGACCTTTTAAAGAGTCTTGCCTCATCTATATGTTAGTAGGAATTGCATTCATATTTTCTGTACTCTTATTTTAATCATTTCATATAATATATTTTATCATTAATTTTCCCTTCCTCTGCTACTCTCAGATTCTTTCCCACCTTAATTCTCATCTCATTTTATCTTCTTTCTCTCTCTTGAAATCAAGGAAACCATAGAGTCTAGACACAGCAGGGCATTGCTCCTGGTTTGCCATCAGAAGTATTTTATAATATCTTATTGCAGTATCTTTGAAGATAAAAAGAAATCAAGCAGATATTGAACTGGTAGTTTCTTCCATGATGAATAGCTCTCATATTTCATGAAGGTGCTCTAGATGGCTGCTGAAGGAGAAAGGCTGAGACAGTCTTTCCAGCTGGGAACTTAAATTGTCATTTAAGACATGCCCAGTAGTGATACACTGCTATGATTGCTATAATTATAAACAATTGTTCTCTGACTGGAATCCAGGCCAACATACCGGAGGGACTTCAAGTCTGTTACTGTAAAACAAAACAAAACAAAACAAAATAAAACAAAACCAAACAAACCAGTGAACAAAACAAAAAAGAATGAAAGACAACCTATGTGTCTAAGGAGTACTTAATGTTGTGAAGTAGCTAAACTGACATGGCTCCAGTTGCTTTCTAAGTATTTATGTTGATTTCATATCCAAATACTACACTTAGCTTTAACAGAGACAAGTATCTTTGCACTTAGTGGTGATGATGCCAAACCGCATTGTAGCTCAAGGTGATTTGAGTGACCATTGAGCATTGAATGAGACATTTTACCAACTTATGTGGCCCTGAGAACATTGTGCAAAAGGAGGCACAAGGAACATAGGATCTAAAAGATAAAAAGAATGGCTGTGAAATATTACGTTGTGGGCATATTGCAGTCAGTGCAATCATGATCTCACAGCAAAGTAGAAGCACTTGCCTCTTTTGTACCCATTATTCAAGCAAGGACTGGTAAAGGTCTTTGCCATTCTTATTGATCTTGGTTACTAGTGGAATCTTGGTTAGAGGGGATTGTCACTGTCTTATAGTTGTATGCCCAGAGGTGATCCCATCTAAACCTACGATTATACAGACAGCTCTGGTTAAAGTTCTGTGAGTCACAAAGCAAAAAAAATATATATATACAAGTGTGCAATCAGCCTTGTAGAACATGGGGAGAGGGCTAACAGGTATTTACAGGAGGTAAAAGCAGATAAGGAATTAGAATAAGCAGATGGGATACAAACATGTGCAGAAACATATATGAAATATATTTTTTAAGTATTCATGCTGATGCGGAGGGCCATGTTGGTTTTTTGTAGTCCAGTGCTGTGACTTGAAATCCTGTGGATGTCCATAATCCATGCAGCAGCTCTTTGTTATGGGCAAGGAAGCTTCTTTTGCAGTAGTATCTATTACTGCAGAGTCAGTGTGGAGAATGACAGACATAGAAGGCTTCTGTGACAATTGCTCCCTATGCCAAAGCCCCCATACCAAAAAAATGGAAAGAAAAGAGGAAGTCTAGATGGAAAGCCATTGGAGGGCATACTTAAAACCTGTGTTAGGGATGCTGAAATGTAGCTCTTCACAGTTGATGACTTCTGGCAGGGTTGATGAATGGGTGCGGGGAAAGAATTATATTTAAGGGGTTGGTGACAGGGAGTCTGACCATTCTCCAATGATTATATGGGCAACAGTAGCTGGACTTGGTATACTTTTGAGGGTGGGGGCACAAGGGTGGGAATGTGGATCTGAGAGGAATGGGAGGCAAGTGGGATCAGGGTGCACTGTGTGCAATTTTCAACTAATACAAATATTATGCTGGAAAAATAATATAATCTATAATACTTTTAAACAAGTCCCACATCATAAAGTGACCATTGGACTGTCTTAAATGTGCTATGCATATTTGCTGGTCTATCATGTTTGTACAAATATTAAAGAATGTTATCTCTTAATTTGTTAAATTATTTGTTTTTTGGAAATTTGCCTTTACAAAATAGAAAAAGAAAGCTTCATCAGAATGTTTTAAAATAAATTATGGATCTTCTTTACTCTGCTTAAAATTATAACCTTTATGCAGCATGCAATTTGCTCCTAGTAAAAGAGTTATCACTATTTTGCAACTACTAATTTACTCACAAAATAAATTACTGCATCATATTACTTATAAAAAGTATTATAAAATACATAGAAGGATAAGAAGTAGAACCTAATATCACAGAAAAATAATAATATAAATGTAAATTTATACATATTGAGACCATGGCAAATTTATATTTAATGGTTTATCACATATTTACAATAAGCATTTTGAGAATATAAATGTTCAGTAGTTAAGCCCATATTTTACCAATGATTTGTGTGTTTGCATTATTTTACAAAATCAATATAATATAATATTAGCATATATTCTCATGTTGTATCCTATTATTTTATTTTCATTTTTTCCAATTTTTTGAGGTATTTACTTCATTTACATTTTAAATGCTATCCCCAAAGTCCCCTATACCTTCCCACCCCCCGCTCCCCTACCCACCCATTCCCCCTCCTTGGCCCTGGTGTTCCTCTGTACTGGGGCATATGAAGTTTGCAAGACCAAGGGGCCTCTCTTCCCAATGATGACTGACTAGACCATCTTCTGCTACATATGCAGCTNGAGACACAAGCTCTGGGGTGCTGGTTAGTTCATATTGTTGTTCTACCTACAGGGTTGCAGATCCCTTAAGCTCCTTGGGTACTTTCTCTAGCTCTTCCATTGGGGGCCCTGTGTTCCATCCAATAGCTGACTGTGAGCATCCACTTCTGTGTTTGCCAGGCACAGGCATAGCCTCACAAGAGACAGCTATTTCAGGGTTTTTTCAACAAAATCTTGCTAGTGTATGCAATAGTGTCTGCGTTTGGTGGCTGATTATGGGATGGACCCCTGGGTGGGGCAGTTTTTGGATGGTCCATCCTTTTGTCTCAGCTCCAAACTTTGTCTATGTAACCTCTTACATGGGAGTTTTGTTCCCAATTCTAAGAAGGGGCAAAGTCTCCACATTTTGGTCTTCCTTCTTCTTGAGTTTCATGTGTTTTACAAATTGTATCTTGGGTATTCTAGGTTTCTGGGCTAATATACACTTATCAGTGAGTGCATATTACGTGAGTTCTTTTGTGATTGTGTTACCTCACTCAGGATGATACCCTCCAGATCTATCGATTTGCTGAGGAATTTCATAAATTCATTGTTTTTAAGAGCTGAGTAGTATTCCATTGTGTAAATGTACCACATTTTCTATATCCATTCCTCTGTTGAGGGATATTGCAGTTCTTTCCAGCTTCTGGCTATTATAAATAAGGCTGCTATGAACATAGTGGAGCACGTGTTCTTATAACCAGTTGGAACATCTTCTGAAATATCAGAACTTTAGTACTATGGAAATAATAAAGTTCTGAAATAAATATTCTATGTTTATGTATTTATTTTAATGTATTTTAAAAAGAAAACAAATTTTCTTGTTTCTGATGACTTGATATGATGCCCTCATTGATTACTGAATTTCTGTAGTTATCCATCTAATTTCAAACACTTCATTGTGTCAGAATAAAAAAACCACAATGGTTCTATAAAAGCATTTCAATCACTTATAACTTCAATAGGGAAGAAATTCATTCTGGAAATTAAAAGTGCTCTTCTTAGTAACAAATACAGTATAATCCAAAACTCAGTTAATTGTTTAAATATAATTTTACAAAATGATAAACATATTCCCAATAAAGCTGAAAATGTGCTTTTCCCTTTTGCTTAAAAAAGTGTATGAACACCACAGTAAACTATCTGATAGGGATAAAAACTTTATTAAAACCTAGTTTAAGAAGCATGTATAAAACACTTTCTTTCTTGTGTTCTCTGAAGGACTCAGGTGCCTATATACTTGTTAAGAGACTGACAACATCTGAACTCCAGTTGGCAATTTGGTTATATTGTCTCAGTATTTGAAATTTAGATATCTATAATAAGATACCTTTCTACTCATCAAACATCAATGAATTCTATTTCCAGATCATCGATAACCTAAAAATGAAGGGAAGGTAGAAAGATTGTATTAGAAAAAACAACACTGTGATCGGAGCGCTTGTCCAGTCTGCATATTGTAATATGTATAGAGTGGGACATCATAGAAAGTGATGTTGTAAATGTTTATGAAGGCATAAGCATTTTATTATTTGTCAATTGTAACTCATTGTTTAATAAAAATAAAGCTGCTTGAACGTGAAAAAAAATTTGTAAAGAAAAAAGAAAAAGAAAAAGAAAATCCCATGCATGGTACTGGTACAGTAACAGGAAGGTAGATCAATGGAACAGAATTGAAGATCCAGAAATGAACCCACACACCCATGGTCGTTTGATCTTTGACAAAGAAGCTAAAACCATCCAGTGGAAAAGAGACAGCATTTCTAACAAGTGGTGCTGGTTGAACTATGCTGGTAGAAGAATGCAAATTGATCCCTTATCTCCCTGTACTAAGCTCAAGTCCAAGTGGATCAAGGAACTGCATTTAAAAATCATATAAACTGAAACAAATAGAAGAGAAAGTGGGGAAGAGTGTCGAACACATGGGCACAGGGAAAAGTTCCTGAAGAGAACACCAATGGCTTATACTCTAGGATCAAGAATTAACAAATGGGACCTCATAAAACTGCAAAGCTTAGGTAAGGCAAAGGACAAAACAGCAACCCACAGACTGGGAAAAGATATTTACCAATCCTACATCTGATAGAAAGCTAATACCCAATATTTACAAAGAACTCAAGAAGTTAGACTACAGAGAACCAAATAACCCTATTAAAAAATGGGGAAACAGAGCTAAAGAGAGAATTCTCAACTGAGGAAACTCAAAGGGCTGAGAAGCACCTAAAGAAATGTTCAACATCCTTAGGCATCAGGGAAATGCAAATCAAAACAACCCTGAGATTTCACCTCTCACCAGTCAGAATGGCTAANATCAAAAACTCAGGTGACAGCAGATACTGGAGAGGATGTGGAGAAAGAGGAATACTCCTCCATTGTTGGTGAGATTGCAAAATGGTACAATCACTCTGGAAATCAGTCTGGTGGTTCCTCCGAAAACTGGACATTGTATTATCTGAGGACCCAGCTATACCACTCCTGGACATATAGCCAAATGATTCTCCAACATATAACAAGGACACATGCTCCACTATGTTCATAACAGCCTTATTTACAATATCCAGAAGCTGGAAAGAACTGCAATGTCCCTCAACAGAGGAATGGATACAGAAAATGTGGTACATTTACACAATGGAATGCTACTCAGCTATTGAAAATGATAAACTCATGAAATTCTTAGGCAAATGGATGGAACTAGAAAATGTCATCCTGAGTGAGGTAACCTAATCACAAAAGAACACACATAGTATGCATTCACTAATAAGTGGCTATTAGGCCCAAATTTGGAATACCCAAGATACAATTCACAGAACACATGAAACTCAAGAAAAAGGAAGACCTAAGTGTGGGTGCTTTGGTCTTTCTAAGAAAGGGGAACAAAATACTCTCTGGAGCAAATATGGAGACAACCTGTGGAGGAGAGACCAAAGGAAAGGCCATCCAGGGACTGTCCCACCTGGGGATTCATCCTAGAAACAGTACCAAACACAAACACAATTTTGGATGCCAAGAAGTACATGCAGACAGGAGCCTGATAGATCTGTTTCCTGAGAGGCTTTGCCAGAGCCTTAGAATTACAGAGTCAGATGTTCACAGCCAACCATTGCACTGAGTGCAGGGCCCCCAATGGAGGAGTTAGAGAAATGATTGAAAGAGCTAAAGGGGTTTGCAACCCCATAGGAAGAACAACAATATCAGGCAATCAGATTCCCCCAGGGTTCCCATGGACTAAGCCGGCAATCAAGGAGTACACATGGCTCCAGCTGCATATGTAGCAGAGGATGGCCTTGTCATGCATCAATGGGAGGAGAGGTACTTGGTCCTATGAAGGCTCCATTGATGCCCCAGTGTAGAAATGGAGCACAAGAGGCAGAAGTGGGTGGGTGGGTGGAAGAACACCATCATAGAAGCAGAGGGAAGGGGGATGGGATAGGAGGTTTCTGGGAGGGGGGGAACCAGGTAACAGGATAATCCTTGAAATGTAGATAAATTTAAAAAATAAAAAAAGGAAAAAAAGAAAAAAAAAAGAAAATCCCATGCATTATCATTTGAAACTTTATCAAGCTGTGAACGGTCTTCTTTATAGCTATCTCTAAAACATCAATAGGTAAAATACCTACCTTTGACCTATACCTACGTGTTATCTCTCTCTCTGTCTCTCTCTGCCTCTCTCTGTCTCTCTCTGTCTCTCTCTCTCTCTTATCATATACACACATAGGCACATATACATACATGGACATAAGTTGTCGTGCAAACACACACAAACACACACACACACACACACACACACACACACCATAGAAAGACTTGAACCAAAAAGTAAAAAATGATTAAACAATTTCACTTCTTTATTAATGACTAGCTTAGGCATTTTGATATATAAATATTGAATAGAGGCTCTGATTATTGACTGTTATTAGGATGGTATAGTAAGATTTACACTTTGCTGTGGCCCAGCAGGACAACATTCTACTGAAAGCATGTGGTAAATGACTCACTATGTATCTGTGGATAGTGTATAATAGGTTGGAACATTTTGGTAGACCCATATTTTCTTTTTATTAATTGACCACATTTTTCCCAGACATTATATTCTGATTACAAATTTTCTTCTACGAACTCCTCCCAAATCTTACACCTAGAAACCCACCAAGATCCTTAACATTTTTCTCTATTATTTGAATACAAATAGTTATTTATAAAGTAAAATTAAACAAATTGAGAATAGGACAAAACAAACAGAAAAAAGACCCAAAGAAATAACATAAGAAACACACACATGCATAGACATATTTACTCACCCAAAATCCCGTTAAAAAGAACAAAATTAGAAATATTTCCACAAAAGTTTTGTCAGATGAAACATACATATCCAGACCAAGTTTTACAAGACAAACAAAAAAACAAACTAAAGACCAAACCAAACCAAACCAAACAAAAAAAACAATGAAAAGATTAAAAAAAAAACTAAAAAAAAAAAAAAATACAGGTGAGTTTGTTTTATTTGGGGTAGCAGCTTCTGGGCTTGGGCCTCGCTAACTGTGATTTGTATACCCAGTGAGACTTCCTTGGAGAAAACTGACTTTACTTTTTAAAATTGTTATCAACTGCAGATAGATAGAATCTCTGATGGGAATGGAGACTTGGTTTTAATTCCACTCTCAGTGCTGGGGCAACATTTGGTTTGGGCCTGTGCAGGCCCTGTGCAGTTCCACAGTGTCTGTGTGTTTATGTGCAATGGTTCTGTTATGTTTCAAAGGTCTTGTTTTCCCAATGTATTCCATACCCACTAGCTCTTAAAATATTTCTACTTAATCTTCATCCCAGTTCTCTGAGCCCTGAAGAGGGTATTTGGTAAAAACATCCAATGTAGGGCTGAAGGTTCTAAGTTCTCTCACTCTCTGCCCATTGTCTGGCTGTGAGTCTTTGTATTTGTTCTCATCTGTTTGAGGATGAAGTTTCTTTGATGATGGCTGAGAAAGACACTGTTCAATGAGTGTATCAGAATATTGTTAGGAAGTATTTCATTGCTGTACTCTTTTTTCCCCCCATTTTTATTAGATATTTTCTTTATTTACATTTCAAATGCTATCCTGAAAGTTCCCTATACCCTCCCCCTGCCCTGCTCCCCTACCCGTCCACTCCCACTTCTTGGCCCTGGAGTTCCCCTGTATGGAGGCATATAAAGTTTGCAAGACCTAGGGGCCTCTCTTCCCGATAATGGCTGACTAGGCCATCTTCTGCTACATATGCAGCTAGAGACACGAGCTCTGGGGTTACTGATTAGTTCATATTGTTACTGTAAGACTTTCATGGGGAGAGCTCCTCACTTTAGTCTCGAGAAGGCGACGCCCAAAAACCACGAATAAACCATCTTGATGTAGAGCTCCAGGCTGATGTGTACCTCAAGCAGGAGGTAGAGGCACCGACCACGAGGCTGGAAAGCTAGGGGTTTTTATAGGGGGAGGGGGAGGGACTAGCAAGAATTGGCGCGGTTACACACGATTGGCTCAGCAGAATGATTACAGGTCAGCAAGTTAGGATGTCAGGAACCTGAGGGACGAGTCAGCAGAACATCTGGTTACTGTGTAACAGCGGGCCTGCTCGGACTTGCCTGGGCCTGCTAGGTTCCCAGCCTCAGGATTCTAAGCTCACAAAACAACTCTTTGGACATAAGTTACATGAATCCCAGGCCTTAAATTTCATTTTAAATTTCATTTCCCTTCATTACCAGTGTATGCTGAAGATGTTACCACTGGAGATTGAAAGATTTGAAGTTGATTTGGTGTTTATTTTTCTCCTCTGATATCGTGCAGAATTATTGCCAGTACCATGAACACTAGTCTGTAGGGGTGAAGACCCTAGGTAGACACCAGGTTCATTTCTCCATGTTCAATATATCTTCAGGTATTGTCTTAAGCAATAAGGCCTTACCATAAATTTGCAGAGAGCAACCTATATCCTTGGTAAAAGCCTGATTTGCCTGGGGGAGTATATGGGGCGCCTTTGGCCAACAACTCAATTAGATTAACCCATTCTAGGCATTAAAGGTTTTATTTGGTGGCAAAACATACCTAGTTGGGGGTTTCAATCCCCTGTTTTTTGGTGATTTAATTAAGATTTATATATATAACTACACTTCTACGGTAGTAGGTTTCTATCAAACCTCTTAAATGGTAATTGGTTTTAACTCTTCTTTCCTGTATTTTCTCTCTTGAAAGATCTTTATCTCCCCCTAATCATTTCTGATACACCTAAATCTTTGGCTATGTGGATTGCAATCTGATTATCAGAGACATAACAGCTAACATTCACATATAAAAGATACACTTCATCACTGTCTGAGCTTTGCTTTGGTGCTCACAGGCTCTGGTCATTGCCAGGGAGAGGGCAGACTGCAGAAAGGACACAGCTTCTGGGACCCCTTTTCTGGCTTCAGACATCCAGGGGCCATCCCCACCAGAGGAGAGGTGTCCACCAGGGAGCTCTCTCACTTACTGAGCTGGTAAGGGATCCATCTTTGCTCTGGTGTGCACAGGCCCCAGTCATTGCCGGGGAGAGGGCAGACTGCAGAAGGGACACAGCTTCTGGGACAGACCCCATTTCTGGCACCATGCCCACCAGAGGAGAGGTGTCTACCCTGGAGCACTCTCAGTGTCTGAGCTGGTAAGGGAGTCATTTTTGCTCCGGTTCGGCCAGGCTCCAGTCTGCACTGGTGAGAGTGTTGTCTACAGAAGCTACACAGCTTTGGGACAGACAGAAGCAATCTAGCTTCTGGGACAGACCCTGTTTCAGGCTCCAGGCATCTGGGCACCTTCCCTGCCAGAGGAAAGGTGGCCACCTGGGAGGACTCTGTCTGCCAGAGCAGGTGAGAAAGACATATTGTGTCCAGGGTCCCTTGGAGTCTAGCCTGTCCAGGTGAGTGTACAAACTGCAGAGGCAACACATCTTCTGGGACAGGCCCTGTTTTGGGCCTACATCTTCAGCAAGGAGGCAGATCTGAATGCTAGGCCTCTGTGCACCTTCCCTGCTAGAGGAGAGCTTGCCTGCAGAGAGTACTCTGACCACTGAGACTCAGGAAAGAGCTGGACTCCCAGGACTGCTGACAGAGGCTAACAGAATCACAGGAGGAACAAGCTTCAACCAGACACAACTATAACAACAAACTCCAGTGATTACCAGA
>NC_034593.1:62723076-62739201 GCF_900095145.1 Mus pahari
GTCTAAGTGGATCAAAGACCTCCACATAAAACCAGAGACACTGAAATTGATAGAGGAGAAAGTGGGCTAAAGCCTCAAAGATATGGGCACAGGGAAAAAATTCCTTAACAGAACAGCAATGGCCTGTGCTGTAAAATCAAGAATCGACAAATGGGACCTCATAAAATTGCCAAGCTTCTGTAAGGCAAAAGACACTGTCAACAAGACAAAAAGTCCACCAACGGATTGGGAAAAGATTTTTAACAATCCTCATTGTGGTAGAGGACTAATATCCAATATATACAAAGAGCTCAAGAGGCTGTACTACAGAAATTCGAATAACCCCATTAAAAATGGGGTACAGAGGTAAACAAAGAATTCTCAACTGGGGAATACAGAAGGACTGAGAAACACCTGAAAAATGTTCAACATCCTTAATCATCAGGAAAATGCAAATCAAAACAACCCTGAGATTCCACCTAACACCAGTCAGAATGGCTAAGATCAAAAATTCAGGTGATGGCAGATGCTGGCAAGGATGAGAAGAAAGAGGAACACTCCTCCATTGTTGGAAATCAGTCTGGCAGTTCCTCACAAAATTGGACATAGTGCTTCTGGAAGATCCTGCAATACCTCCTCTGGGCATATACCCAGAAGATGTTCGAAGTGGTAATAAAGTTACATGCTCCACTATGTTCATAGCAGCTTTATTTATAATAGCCAGAAGATGGAAAGAACCCAGATGTCCCTCAACAGAGTAATGGATACAGAAAATGTGGTACATTTACACAATGGCGTACTACTTAGCTATTAAAAACAATGAATTTATGAAATTCTTGGCCAAATGGATGTATCTGGAGGATATCACCCTTAGTGAGGTAACCCAATCACAAAAGAAGTCACTAGATATGAACTCACTGATAAGTGGATATTAGTCCAGAAACGTAGAATACAATTTGCAAAACACAAGAAAACCAAAATGAAGGAAGACCAACGTGTGGATACTTAATTCCTCCTTAGAATAGAGAACAAAATACCCATAAAAGGAGTAACAGAGACAAAGTTTGGAGCTAAGACGAAGGATGGACTATCCAGAGACTACCCCACCTGGGGATCCATCCCATAATCAGCCACCCAACCCAGACACTATTGCATGTGCCAGAAATATTCTGCTGAAGGGACCATGATATAGAGGCCTCTTGTGAGGCTATGCCAGTACCTGACAAACACAGAAGTGGATGCTCACAGTCAGCTATTGGATGGAACACTGGGGTCCCAATGGAGGAGCTAGAAAAAGTACCCAAGGAGCTGAAGGGGTCTGCAACCCTATAGGTGGAACAACAATATGAACTATCCAGTACCCCTAGAGCTCATGTCTCTAGCTGCATATGTAGCAGCAGATGGCATACTCAGCCATCATTGGGAAGAGAAGCCCCTTGGTCTTGCCACCTTAATATGCCTCATAGTGGGGATCGCCAGGGCCAAGAGGTGGGTGTGAGTAGGCAGGGGGAGCAGGGCAGGGGGAGGGTATAGAGGACATTTGGGACAGCATTTGTAATGTAAGTGAAGAAAATATCTAATAAAATAATTTTAAAATGTACAAATAAGTGAAGAAATAAATAAATGATTAAAAAAAACAGATACACTTCATATTTGCCTTTTTGGGTTTGGTTGGCTCACTCAAGATGATTTAAAGAGGTCGACATCCTCATTGCCCTATTATTAACCTTTTCTTTACACTACTTCTGGTGGATCAAGGGTTAAAAAGAGAGGTTAAAGCATTTAATTACACTTATCAGAGTAGGTTTTAAAAATATATAAGCATACGTAGCAATAGATGGCCTAGTTGGTCATCAATTGGAGGAGAGGCTCTTGGTCCTGTGAAGGTTCTATGCCCCAGTATAGGGGAATTCCAGGGCTAGGAAGCAGGAGTGGGTGGTTTGGTGAGCAAGGGGAGGGGGGAAGTGATAGGGGATTTTTCAGAGGGGAAACTAGGAAAGGGAATAACATTTGAAATGTTATAAAGAAAATATCTAATATAAAAAGAAAAAAATATAAGCCTATAGTAGTAAACATGAAAAGTGATCAGGAGACTTTTAAAGTTAGCAGATGAATTAGGTAGTGAAACTGATGCACATCATAAACACTGTGGTGTCCTTTGGGAAGAGTGATGGTTCATATTGGTTGGCATAGTTTAATCATTGTTAGACTACTCCTTTGGATATTGACTAGCAACAAGGAAAGAGTAGTTCAACATTACCTCATAATTAAAGTCAAACTAATGCTCAATTATTTGTTCTTATATAACTTTGACCATGAACAATGATAACTAGAACTCTGGCTTTTTTTCCTTCTCTTATTATTTTACACATAGCCCATGATAAGTTCTGACTCTTTCCAATATCATTTCTTATTGTAAAGCCTTCTCACTGACCCCAGAACTGCTCTACACACAATGCTATTCAGGTTTCACAGCAGATTCATTCATTCTTGTGGGACATGAGGCAGTCTTTGTTATTTCTCTGTAGAGAACTCTTCATTAAAAATATTCTTTTATAAAATAAAAATTGAAGCACAAGTTATTACAGAGTTCCATAGTACCCTATACAATTGGTCGCAGATATATCCAAGTGGTGGCCATTAGAAGTTTTACACCTTCCTACTTCTAACATGTTAGCTTCCCTGTATTTAGTATACCTATTATCTATGTTTTAAAATCTCTTGACTTAGCCTGTATAAGTAAGACTCTAGGAGTCGATTCCTGTATAAAAATCACAATTCCTTATTATCTTGTCCTCACTATTCCTCATTTTTAAAATTTTCTACAGCTTTTATCTGCTAGCATGGGATGTATAACATTGCATTTATTACATGCCTCTCCCTTCTAGGTTGCAAATACATGGAAAACGAATTCACACCTATATTGTTCACTGATGTTATATCTCCAGAGCCTATAGGTGTGATTAGAACTTAGTAAAATTTAATAAATACTTTTGAAGTTAATGGGAAAACTTTGTTATGAATAACTAGAGATATTAAAAATGAGTTTTGCTGAATTTAGAAGGTTGTAAGCACTGATACTCACAGTTCTTCAATATTGGTAGATTTATTATCAGCTCTTTAGATAAGAAAGTAGAGTTCTTTCCTTTGTAATTCAAGAGCTTTTATTATAAGTGTTTGGGGTTGCAACACAACCACTGGGGTTCATCTCCCACATGTCTCTCATACTTATCTTTGTCTTTCCAGTATTATGGCAATTGCCCTAGATTCTGGCCTCGTTAACTCTCAGCTTCATTATCACAGTGACTTCATAACTGGCTTTCCTATCTGCCTCATCCCTCTTGTCTACCATGCACAGTCCTACTTAAGTAATCTTCATAAAGGATATGCTAATTTTGTCAGCCCCTTGCTGATGTGCAACTTCATAACATCTTAAATCTCTTCATGATCTGTTATTTCTGCCTTAACTACTAGGAGTGATTTCTCATTAAATTCCTTTCCTTTGATGCAAATGGATTCTTTATCTTCATTCCTAAACACATCTGATTTTTTCATTATCTATGCTTTCTTTCAGTCTTCTGCCTAGATATTTTATTTTAATTTGTTCTCTCTTCCAAGTATTCCTAATTTTTAACTGAATATACCAAATTGAAATATGTGATAATGTCCTTTTATGAGGCCACTACATCCAGAGGCATGTCATATCACTGTTAGAACATGTAGATGAATGGTCTGAAAATATCTGTGGTCTCAGCCAAGCTATTTGCTATGGATTGCCATCTATTTTCCAATCCCTGAAGAATTTTTAGATACCATGATGCATATTGCATGAAAAGATACAGATTGAAGGATAGGCATATATTCAACTTTACCATTATTTATATTGATATTTAGTTGGTACTGATCTGAAGCAATTCAAAGTTTCTTCCCAGAATAATCATTGAAGAATCTATCTTCATCACATGAAAAATATCCCTCTGGCTTTTCACTCTTTCCTTCTTTCTTTGTGCTTCTCTCTTTCCCTGTCTGTGTGCTAGTATACATGTAGAGGTTACAATGTGAAATGACTAGAGATACAGTTAAAGTGGATTTTGTTATTTTCTTGGGAAGCTTGGATAGTTAAGGAAAAGTGTGGACTTTGTCAAATATCTTATGAGTTATGTTTTTAATGAAGTTTTGGTTTTTTTCCCACATAAAATGAGAGTTAGTGTTTTATGTCTGCTGCCTAGCTCAGAGGCCTATTGTCATCACGGAATGATAATATTTGTCAAGGCATTTTGAAAAACTCATACATTTTAGACAGATTAAGGTATTAGGGACAACATTTAGAAACTCATTGCAGTTGCTTTATCAAGGTATTAGAAGATAAAGTTCTTAATCTCAAAATTAAATGCCATGGCTGCTATAGAGTTTATAGACTATAAGAAAGGTTTATGACCTTCAAAAGGCTTGGTTAGAATCTATAAGTTTAAAATGTGGGCATGAGTCTGAGCAGATGACTCAGCATGTACACAGTGTGTTAGCAAGCATGAGAATCAGACACCAGTCACCAGAATTCATATGAAGGAACTAGAGAAACAGCTCCACAAATGTGTTCCCTGACATCCACAGGCTTCTTCTTGTTGCCTCCCACAGCCTTGAAGCAGGCTGATTCAGACCTTGTTGCCACTAAGCACCACCTGGGGTGGAACCTTCCGACTTACAAAGCAGGTTCTATTGTCTACATCTGCTACTGCTTTCCTCCAAAACATTATGGGTACCCGCTGAGACCCTTGAGACCTTCTGGAGACAGCATTCTGCAGATCACCTTCAGCTGGCAAAGGGCATCAAGAAAGAACTGGTGGGGGATGGAACTCCTTCCTCTATATAAGCTCAGAATCTCAGTAAACTCATGGGCTTTGATCAGCTATGTTGTCTTAGCCCCCTTCCTTGTTCGCAGTCTAATCTCTTTCAGCCCCAGCCCGCCTTGCCTTTCAGGAGTACCCAGTTTGAGTGTGGCTGTGGGCGGTCACACAGATCTTTGGCATGTATGTGCTCACACATACATCATACATGCAAAGGACAATAATTACATACCTTAATTTTAGAATAAAACAAATGTGGGCTGCTTCTTAATCTCCATTTAAGACTCTTATATGAAGCAATTCTGCCAATGGCACTAGTCAGTGTCCTGATGCATTTAACCATGACTGTAAGGCTTGGTAAATCAGCTCCAGGAAAGTCATTATAAATGAGTCATATGATGCTCTCTTCTTAGACTACCTTGATCAATCACAAATGGTGCAAGAGTTCTTTGTATTTAGATTTGCATTTCCCTGATGATTAAGGATGAAACTTTTTGGATCTAGGGTTGATGAAGATACTTTCCCAGTCTGTAGTCTGGCATTCTGTCCTATTGACAGTGTTCTTTGCATTACAGAGGCTTTACAGTTTCAAGATGTCCCTTTTATTAATTGTTGATCTTAGAGTCTCAGACATTGATGTTCTGTTCAGGCAACTATCTCCTGTGCCAATGAGTTCAAGGCTAGTTCCCACTTTCTATTCTATTAGATTCAATTTATGTTGATATCCTTGATTCACTTGAATTTGAACTTTTTAAAGGGTGATAATTAAGGATCCAGTTGCACTCTTCTACACGCACAGAGCAAGTTAGACCTGCACCATTTGTTGAAAAGGTTTTCCTTATTACATTGTGTGGTTTTTGACTGCTATGTCAAAACTCAAGTGTCCATAGGTGTTTAAGTTTATTTCTGGGTCTTTCATTGCATTCCATTCATCAACTTGTCTGTTTGGGAACCAACACCATACAGATTTTTTTTCACTATTGCTCTGTAGGACTTGACTAAGGACAGGGATGGTGATTTCTTCAGGATTCTTTTGGTTTTCCTGGGAGTTTTGCTTTTTCATATGAATTTGAGAATTGCCCTTTCAAGATCTGTTAAAAAGAATGCTGCAACATTAAAATTGCAACATTTTGATGGAAATTGCATGGGATCTGTGGATTGCATTTGATAAGAAATACATTTTTCCTATGCTACTCCGACCTATCCATGAATATGGGAGTTCTTTTCATTTTCTGATCTTCAATTTCTTTCTTCAGGGACTTGAATTTCTTGTCATACAGATCTATCACTTGATTGGATAGAATTACACCTTAACATTTTATATTTTTCCTGGACATTATAGAAAAGGGTGTTGTTTCTCTAATTTTTATTCTCAGCCCATTTATCATGCGTATAAAGAAGGGCTACTGATGTCTTTGAGTTAATTTGGTTTATAGCCACTTTGCTATAGTTATTCTCTGTATTAGCTGTAGGAGTTCTTTGGTAGAATTTTGGGGATCGCTTATGTACACTATATCATGTGTGAATAGTGACACTTTGACTCCTTCCTTTCCACTTTGTATCCCCTTGACCTTCTTTTGTTGTCTACTGCTCTAGCTAGAACTCAAGGAACCATATTGAATAGCTAGGAAGAGCATGTACAGTCTTGCTTTGTCCCTGATGTTAGTCAGATCACTTCAAATTACTCTGCATCTAATTTGATATTGGCTATTGGCTTGCTGTATATTGCTTTTATTATGTTTAGGTATGTGCTTTGAACCCATGACCTCTCCGAGACTTTTAATATGAAGGCATATTGGATTTGTGGAAGGCATTTTCAGCGTCTAATGAGATGACCATGTGATTTTCTTCTCTGAGTTTGTTTATATTACATTGATGAATTTTCATATATTAAACCATTCCTGCATCCCTGAAATGCAGCATACTAGCCTTTGATGAGTTCTTGGATTTGGTTTGTGAGAATTTTATTGAGTATTTTTGTGTTGATATTCCTGAGTGAAATCGGTCTGAAGTTCTCTTTCTTTGTTGGGTGTTTGTGTGGTTTAGGTATCAGGGCGACTGTGGCCTCATGGAATGGATTAGGCAGTATTCCTTCTGTTTCTGTTTTGTGGAGTAGTTTGATGTGGGTCTGTGTACTGGAGGCTTTCCATGGAGATCTCTGGCCCAGCCAGGTACAAGGGTTCAGGCAAAAGGGAGAGAATACAAGCAGGGAGGGGAAGTCACCTCCCCTGTCTCCACTGCTGCAGCTGCCTAGACCTCTGCCATTGCCTCCTTAATTGCTCCAAGATGCTGCACTGGTTGCCCTGCACCAGTTGCCCTGCACTGAGCTCATAAAAGGCCTAGTAGCCAGGGAGCAGTGAGGGGAGCTTCTGGTGGTGTGTTAGGGGAGCAAATCTCTTCCCAAGCAGCACTGGTGCAGCTCTTATGACAGAAGCTCTCAGGCAACGGAATAATTCTCACACCTTCATTCTTTCTGGATAGGATTCTTTTTGGTTTTGTTTTGGTTTTGTTTTTGTTTTTTTGTTTTTTTTTGTTTTTGTTTTTGTTTTTTTGATTCTTATATACAGTTTTGGGGTGGGTCAGGGGCTGACAGCAGGTACTTCCTATTGGCTTGGTCTGAGGGCTTGGGGATACCTTATCTGCATGTGGGAGAGCTTGGTGATGCTCCTATGTGACTGATGGCCACAGACCTCCCTATAGAGGACTGTGGGAGGCTATAGCAATGTGACAGGAGCCAGGGGCTCAGGAGAGTGGAAAAAACACCCTCCGTCCCTTCAGAGTCATTGGGGTTTCAACCAGGAACCAGGCTGGCTGTCACAGTTTGAGGAGTATTGTCATTAGCTCTTCTTTCACAGTCTGGTAGAATTCTGCACTAAAATCATTCGGCCCTGCACTTTTTGAGGGCTGGGAAATTTTTAATTTTTAATTTTTAATTTTTAGATGGTTTACCTAGTCTTGGTTTAACTTTTGTATGTGGTATCTTTGGTTTAGATTTTTCAGTTTTGTTGAGTGTGAACTTTTGAAGTAAGAGCTGATGATTTTTGAATTTCCTAAGTTTCTGTTGGTATGTCTCCCTTTTCATTTCTGATTTTGTTAATTTGGATACTGTCTCTGTGTCTTTTAGTTAGTTTGACTAAGCGTTTGTTTATCTTGTTGATTTTCTCAAAGAACCTGTTCTTGCTTTTGTTGATTATTTGTATTGTTCTCTTTGTTTCTAATGGATTGATTTTGGCCCTCAGTTTGACTATCTCCTGCAGTCAACTGCTCTTGGGTATGTTTGCTTCTTCTTGTTCTGGAGCTTCCAGGAGTGCTATTAAGTGGCCAGTAATTTCTCTAATTTCTTTATGAATGGATTTAAGTCTATGAAATTTCCTGTTAGCAGTGCTTTCATTCATTATGTCCCATAAGTTTTTGTATGTCAAACCTTTGTTTTCATTGAATTCAAGAAAGTGTTTAATTTCTTTCTTTATTTTTTCCTTTACTAAGTGATTATTGAGTAAAGAGCTGTTCAGTTTCCATGAGTATGTGGGCTTTTCATTGCTTCTGAGTTTGTTCAAGTCCACCCTTAATCTGTTGTTATCTGATAGAATGCAAGGGGTTATTGTAATCTTCTTGTATCTGTTGAGGCTTGCTTTGTTTCCGATTATATGGTCAATTTTGGAGAATGTTAATTATGGTGCTGAGAAGAGTGTATAATCTCTTGTATTAGGGTGGAAGTTTCTGTAATCTGGTAAATACATTTGGTTCACAATATCTGTTAGTTTTATTGTGTCTCTGTTCAGTTTCTTTTTATTTACTTATTTATTTATTTGTTTGTTTATTAGATATTTTCTTCATTTACATTTCAAATTCTATCCCCAATGCCTCCTGTACCCTTCCCCCGCCCTGCTCCCCAACACACCCACTCCTGTATCCTGGCCCTGGTATTCCCCTGTACTGGGGCATATGATCTTGGCAATACCAAGGACCTCTCCTCCAACTGAGGACTGACTAGGCCATTCTCTGCTACATATGCAACTAGAGAAACAGCTCTGGGGAGTACGGGTTAGTTCATATCGTTGTTCCTCCTATAGGGTTGCAGATCCCTTTAGTTTCTTGGGTACTTTCTCTAGCTCCTTCCTTAGGGGCCCTGTGTTCCATCCAATAGATGACTGTGAGCATCCACTTCTGTATTTGCCAGGCATTGACATAGACTCACAAGAGAGCTATGTCAGGGTCCTGTCAGCAAAATCTTGCTGGCATATGCAATAGTGTCTGGGTTTGGTGGTTGTATATGGGATGGACCCCGGGTGGGGCAGTCTCTGGATGGTCCTTCCTTCTGTCTCAGCTCTAAACTTTGTCTCTATAACTCTGTCCATGGGTATTTTGTTCATTTTCTGTCTCGATGTCCTGTCCATTGATGAGAATGGGGTGTTTAAGTCTCCTAATATTATTGTGTGGGCTTCAGTGTGTGTTTTAAGGTTTAGTTAATTTCTTCTATGAATGTATGTGCCCTTGCATTTGTGGTGTAGATGTTCAGAATTGAGACTTCATCTTGGTGGATTTTTCCTTTGATGAGTATGAACATTGTTGCTGAGGTATTTTTCTTGTATGCAGCAGAATGATGGATCCTGCTTACCAGTGTGTTAGCCTGTGTCGTTTTATTGGTGAATTGATCCCATTGATGCTGAGAGATATTAATGATGAATGGTAGTTTCTGTTAGTTTGTTGTTAGATGTGGTACTGTTTATTTGTATGATTCTCTTCTTTGGGGTTTGCTGTGAGATGATTACTTTCTTGTGATTTTTTTGAGTATAGTTACACTCCTTGTGTTGGATTTTCCCTTCTAGTACCTTCTGTAGGGTTGGATTAGTAGAAAGATATTGCTTAAATTTGGGTTTGTCATTTAATAACTTAGTTTCTTCATCCATTTTAATTGAGAGTTTTGTTGGGTATAGTAATTTGGGTTGGCATCAGTGGTCTCTTAGTGTCTGCAAGATATCGGTTCAGGATCTTCTTCCTCTTAGAGTTTCTGTTAAGAAGTAAGGTGTGATTCTCATAGGTCTACCTTTATATGTTAATTGTTCTTGTTTTTTG
Source organism: Mus pahari (assembly GCF_900095145.1). Lineage (NCBI taxonomy): Eukaryota > Metazoa > Chordata > Mammalia > Rodentia > Muridae > Mus > Mus pahari. Next base: position 62,732,976 of record NC_034593.1, read on the forward strand.
TTTCCCTTACAGATTTAATGCTCTTTCTTTCCTCTGTATATTTACAGTTTATTATGTGGAAGGAGGATTTCCTTTTCTGGTCCAATCTCTTTGTTGTTCTGTAGACTTTTTGTATGTTTATAGCCATCTCTTTCTTTACATTAGTGAATTTTCTTCTATGATTTTGTTGAAGTTTTTTTTCTTCTTTTTTGGCTCTTTGAAGTAGGGAACTAGTAATCTTTACTCTCTTAGGTTTTGTCTTTTTATTGTTCCCAAATTTTCTGGATGTATTAAGTTATTAAGTTAATCACTTTGATTCTTTTTCTTCCTTTTTGAATAATGTATCAGTTTTTCCCGGTATCTTCTATACCTAACATTCTCCCTACCACTTCTTGTTTTCTGTTAGTGATGCTTGCATCTGTAGTTTCTATTCTCTCTTATAGGTTCTCTGTAGGCTCCTCTGCTCCTCCACATGTCAGGGCCACTTGGGGAGGCAGAATAATGGGAGTTTGACTGTGTTTATCCTATATATTCAGAAGCACCAAAACACTGGATGTGGGTGAGGGTAGGAAAATGCAGTCTGAGAGGTGGCAAAGCCGAAGTTGGCTCAGGTGTCCCCAGGCCTGCAGAACAGCCAGGCTGTGGGATTCTCTATCTCTTGGACATCCAGGTAACTCTTACAGTCACTGAAGAGCAGAGAATGGAGTTGGGGGCCTGTGGGTTATGGGTGGGGTGGGGTAAGGGACCAGCAGAGTGATTGTCCTTAACTTGGTAGAGGCAGGACTGGTAGCAGTTGTGGTTGGTATTGCAGAGAGGCCTTCGCTAGGATTACCTCCATTTGTGTTTTCTTCATTGCTTCTACTGCCATTTTTAAGTCTTAGACTGTTTTGTTCATTTCCTTCAACTGTTTGACTGCTTTTCATAAAGAGATTTATTTGTTTCCTCCTTAAGGGCTTCTACCTATTTGACTGTCTTTTCATGTATATCTTTAAGGGAATTATTTATGTCCTTTTTAAAGACCTCTATTGTGGGCTTATATTATTTAAAATCTACTTTTCATAAGGATTCTCAAGTGCTTTGAGTCCCCTTCTAGCCCACCATCCAAAGGTAGAGGAGAAAAGATGGTAAATAGGACAAGGGATGTCAATCAGTTTAGAAGAAGTTCCTTGGTGTGATTCCACTCTCAGTTTGTCAGGAAACCACAGTCCAGTTCAGTAGTGTCAGAATGCCAAATATGAATCAACATCAATGGCATGATCTAGCAGAATCCACCAATCCTCTGCCCAATCAGCAGGAACCAAAGGGAGCCCCCAGGACCAACCAGGACACCAGGAGAAGTTCTCTGCCATGCTTGTCTCAAAGAAGTTAGGATCAGCAAAGATGAAAATGAGAGACTAGACCAATGATAATGCAAGCATGTCATCATTGTCTGTTGAGTCCTAATTATACTTTCTCCAAATATCAAATATCCTCCCATGGTTCTTGCCTCAGCAAAATACTGCAAGAGTTAGCCTCACAATGTGAGGCTGTATCAGCAAAGCACCATGTTAGGCTGTATCACCTGACACATCTAGAAACTTCCACTTCACGTTATCATCTTCATGAGAAGGGAATTAAGTTGACAATCTTGCTCTTTGGGTGTGTTCAGGCATCCAGGGTTTGCTGTAGCAGTAGAACTGGGTCCTGAAGATGCTGCATTGCATTGGCTTCTGTTGATTATGTTCTTGTGTTTGCCTTTCACTATCGGGTTGTCTCTGGTATTTGCTAGCCTGGGTATTCTGGGATGGAGTAGGCATCCAAGAAGGCAAATAGAGCTGTGGGTCCCAGGTTAGACCAGTGTCCTGGGGGGCAGATCAAGCTGTGTTCCTGTGTCCCTGGTTACAACAGACCTCCTAGAAGGCAGACAAGATTCAGGGGGGCGGTCTGTGAGCTCCATGAGTGGAGAAGGAGGTGTGAACTGGAAGGGAGCTTATATTTTATTTTTAAGCTCTAACTGTAGAAAGGTGCCATAGATTACCTATCTATTTTACAAAAACTATCACAAGAGATATTCCTATTTTTTTCCATAAGATTTTATAAAAAGTACATTTGTCTGTGCTTCAGCCTGAAGCCATGCCAATGTCCATAGCCTAGAGCTGACACCAGAGACCCTAGTGATTTAAATGGCCTTTGATGACACCTGAAGCCAAGGTGATGTTTGGACTTTGCTTTTGCCATGTCTGTCTCTATGGTCTTACTGAATCTGTGTTGATGTTCATAGGCCATGTTATCACTGAAAGCCATGCTGAGGTCTATGGTCTGTGTTGCCACCTGAATCCATGGTGATGCCCACAGGCCTGTGCTGCCACCTGGAGCCATGTTGATGTCCAGGGTCTGGGCAGCCTCACAGGGCCTATCTGGGTCAGGAGTTCTACTGTGGTAGGGAACCATGCCTCTGGTCTGTACTGTTACCAGAGACCGTACAAAGAGCTATGATCCATGTTCTTTTGACTTTGCGAAAGTAAGGAGGCTAGTTTTGCTGAGATTGATGACTACATACTGATCGTTGAGAGGGAGAGGCAGGGAAGGCTTCTGTGACAACTTCTACTACAACAGTCAAAAGAGGAAGCCACTGAAAAGAACTCTTACAAAGTGTGACAAAGATGCGAAGAGTGATGTGAAATTCCCAGATAACCAATAAAAATGACATGTGGAGAAAATTACATTCTTCCTTTTATTAACACTCATAATGACTGTGTCTCCCAATGACTGAGACTATGGTTTTGCCAGAATTTTGAGACCCTCTACTAAGAGGAAGTTATAAACCTTTGCCAGAACTTATAGAGTTAGCAAATTTGGGGTTACACTGCTTCTAAACACACTGGCATCAATTCCATCATAACTGCAGTCAGTTATTAGAAATTGATTTCATGCCTGACATTTTATGCTGTAGTTTATTAGTAAATATTCATGAAGGACTAAGCCACTTGTCTTCTCTTAATACAATAAAGTACTCTGAAATTCACCTGGTATAGGTGGCATTTGTGTAAATGGCTGTATTAGTTCTTTATAAATCTATTTGAAGTTATTAGACTATATGAATCACTTAATTAAACTTCACTAATCACTGTACACTCATTTTGCTACTAGTGCTTTTAAGTTCAGGTCTTAAAATGCACACTTAAAGAGGAAAGGAGAGAATGAAAAGAGGAATATTTCAAGTATTTTCTGTGTACATTTGTACTGTGAGATAACTGGTAACAAACCCACAGAACCAATTAGCAGATCTTTATTTTTCTGTATCTGGCCAAGTCAGTTTGAGAGGATATGGGATGCCACACCAATTAACAGAGCTGAGTCAGCCTCTCTTTTGACAAACACTTAATAAGCAATCAAATACAAACATGAGAGTTCAGAAGCTCACTGATGGGAGGGAGAGAAACTCCATTGCTTATCTCGAATAAAGAAGGGACTGAATTAAACCAACAATGTGGAAGCAAGATGAAAAATAAACAAATAAATGAAAGAAGTAAAGAAAGAAAGCAAGAAAACTGCATTTTACTTTAGCACTCAGCTACCAGAAGGAAGGTATTTTGTACTTCTTTTCTTACCAGCCTATATTAAAGCACAGCTACAGAACCTAGTGCCGTCTTTTTGGTGGAGTTCTTTTTAAAGAAATTGATGCCTGTGATGTTCTTGGTATTTCTATTTAAAATCCTGATTCTCAAGACCTTTTTGATGACTTCAAATTCAGCAAGTCTCTAATGATCATCTTTTATCAGTTGATGTAGTTGATGATGGCTGTACCTCTTGCAGCCCCCTTGGTAGATCTATAGGTTTATTATTCTAATGCTATTCTTACCGGCTCACCAAATCTGAAATTAATTTGCCTTCCTCAAACATGGCATAATGAAGGCACATTTCTCATTTGGCTTTGGTGAAGATATTTCTTATAAAAAAGTCATTAATAAGAAAATTAAATAAAAACAAACTACTGCATTGCAAACACAATGATTTAAATTGTAGAGAATAAGCAACTGTAGTATGCTCAATGAAAATGCGACAATTATAGTACAACAGCTATCAAGCTACAAGGAGAATCATGGGAAACAAAGCAGAATAATGTTAGAAGCAAATGTTCAGTAGAGTATCTTTTGAAAAGTACTGGACCATTGCACTATAAACTCACAGCAGCTATGGATGACTGCATAAGATTAGCACAAGATCTTTAGGTTAGGGAAGTTTTCTTTTATAATTTTGTTAATGATATCTTACTGTCCCTTTAAGTTAGGAATTATTTAGTACAGAATTCTATCAAACTTTCAAAGAAGACCTAATACCCCTACTCTTCAAACTATTCCAGAAAATAGAAACATAAGGAACACTACCCAATTCAGTCTATGAAGCTGCAATTACACTCATATCTAAACCACAAAAGGGCCCAACTAAGAAAGAGGACTTCAGACCTATTTCTCTTATGAGTATTGATGCAAAAATACTCAATAAAATTCTCACAAACCAATTCTAAGAACAGATCAAAACAATCATCTATCATGATCAAGTAGGTTTCATCCCAGGGATTCAGGGATAGTTCAATATATGCAAATCCATCTATATAATCCACTATATAAACAAAAATCACATAATAATCTCATTAGATGCCGAGAAAGCATTTGACAAAATTCAACACCCCATCATAGTAAAAGTCTTGGAAAGATCTAGAATTCAAGGTTCATATCTAAACTTAGTAAAAGCAATATACAGCAAACCAGTAGTCAACATCAAATTAAATGGAGAGAAACTTGAAGCAATTCTACAAAAATAAGGAACTAGACATGACTACCCACTCTCTCTCTACTTATTCACTATAGTACTTGAAATCCTAGCCAGAGCAATTGCACAAAAAAGGAGATCGAAGTAATACAAATTGGAAAAGAAGAAGTCAAATATCAATATTTGCAGATGATATAATAATATACTTAAGTAACCCCAAAAAATTTCACCAGAGAACTCCTACAGCTACTAAACAACTTCAACAAAGTGGGTAGATATAAAATAAAGTCTAACAAATCAGTAGCATTCCTCTACTTAATAGATAAACAGGCTAAGAAAGAAGTTGCAGAAATGACACCCTTCACGATAGTCACAAATAATATAAAATACCTTACTGTGACTGTAACAAAGCAAATGAAAGACATAGCTGTCTCCTGAGAGGCTCTGCCAGAGCTTGGCAAATAAAGGGGCAAACGCTCACAGCTAATAATTGGACTGAGCACAGGGTCCCAAATGAACGATTTAGAGAAAGGAATGAAGGAGCTGAAGGGTTTGAAACCCATAGGAAGAACAATAATATCAACCAACCAGACTCCCCCCACCCCTGCCCCTCCAGAGCTTCCAGGGAGTAAACCACCAACTAATGAGTACACATGGAGGGACCCATGGCTCCAGCTGCTTATGTAGCAGAGGGTGGCCTTGTTGGATATCAAATGGAGGAGAGGCCCCTGGTCCCAGGAAAGCTCTATGCCACATTGTAGGGGAATGACAGGGAAGGAAATCAGGAATAGGTGGATGAAAGGGGAGCACCCTCATAGAAGCAGGGTGAAGGAGGATGGGATATATCCTTTGCTGATTATATTATTATATTTGATATATATAAGATTTGCACAAAGGAGATATATATATATATATATATATATATATATATATATATATATATATATGATTTGCACAAGATCAAGCCAGTCAGTATTCACAGTGGACTCAGAAGGGTTCATGATCTCCCACCCTGAACTGAGAATGTATTGAAAGTTGAAGTCCTCTGTGAAGAGAGAGTCAATTTTCTTTAAGTATGTGGCTCCTGGTCAGTGAATCCACTCCCATGGGTATATAGACAGCACAATTGTAGTTCATAGTTCATTGAATTGAGGGAGAGAAAGAGAGAGGGGGAAATTGCAAATAATTAATAAACATGCTTATTAAAAGCCTATAACCAAATTTGTAATGTTAAAAGTAAGGGAAACACATCAACTATTCATTATCTGTTTCTGACTTCAATTATCTATAGAATTTTTCAGCATAATCTTAAGAAAAGCATAATTCTTTCTTTTTAGAATATTCAGTCTGTGTATTTTCATTCGTTGATAATAATAGTTTATACATTTATAAAATATGTGGTTTTAATGGGTTATAGATGTGTAAGAAAGGTAACTAAATTGTTAATTATTAAAAATGTGTCACTGCTGTGAAAGACAATATTTTAACCTCTTTT
>NC_034593.1:62739287-62741559 GCF_900095145.1 Mus pahari
TATATACACACACACACACACACATATATATATATATATATATATATATATATATATATATATGTGTGTGTGTGTGTGTATACTAATGTATAGGTAAAATTCTTCATTGTGAGAGACATTTAAATCTTTAACAACTTGAAGATTATATGGATTAGAATTTACTTTATATGTTGAGGAAGCAGAGTTCTGACTACCTCATCAGTATTTCTATAATAATCTGACCTCAATATCCATTGTAATTGTCTTCTATGCTATTATGTAATAGATTTTATTATTTATCATTATTATAATTTTATTAAATCAGTAACTTGTTTAGCTGCTATTAGCAGCATAATATCCCCCCAAAAAGAGTATTTATGAAATAAATCAAGTGGAATAATAATAGCATATTTTAAAATAAAATTTAAAATTAAACTTACTTTGACAATGGAATACTTCATGACTGTAATGACTGTATATAGATTACAGAACAAATTTCCTATAAACTTTCCTTCCATATCTGTGGTGATTTGAATATGCTTGGCTAAGGTAGTAGCAATATTTGGAGGTGTGTCCTTTTTAACATAGGTGTGGTCCTTTTGGAGGAAGTTTGCCCCTGTAGGTGTGTGCTTTGAGACCCACCTTGTAGCTGTCTTGAAGTCAATACTCTCCTGTTTGTCTTCTGAACAAGATGTAGAATGATCAGCTCCTCTAGTACCTTGCCTGCCTGGATGCTACCATGCTTTTCTGCCTTGATGATAATGAACTGAACCTCTGAACCTATAAGCAAGAGTCAGTTAAATGTCCATTTTAAGATTTGCCATGGTCATGGTGTCTGTTCTCAGCAGTAAAACCCAAGCTAAGACAATATCACAACTGATTTTGAAAATTGGAAACATTAATAAGATATTTTCTTAGGTTCTGACTAGTTTCATATGCTCTAGTTAAAATGATAAATGTACTGACAGTTGACAACATGATATAAATTACCCCGATACTAAGACTTAGCTACCGTTTAGCAAACAGGTAAGTCTACTAATTTGTATGTATGAGTGTATGCACAGAATGACAGATAAGTAAATAATCAGAAGTAGCAACATTGAATTGATTTTTTTCTCAAATATTGCTCTATCTTTTCTTTTGAGTAAGTTTTTCTTATCTGATCTTTGAAAGGCCACTTACAATTTCTTATCTTTGTGTACTTTGTATCCAGATTGTCTAGTGTTAATAAAAAAGAGCCTAACATTATAATAAGCAAAACTATTACAAGGACAACAAAAGATGCTAAATGCCTCATTTATGGAATACAAAAATTAGCAGTTGATATTTTCATCTTTTGACAGTATCTTTAGATAACTTTATAGGATTCAGAGTGGTTATTTTTTTTTTTTGGACTCTTAGTGAAAAGAATTTTTCCTGCTTATTGATTTTCCAGGTGCAAGAATGATCTCAAGTTCATTAACATTAATATGAGACAGAGTGGCTTGCTAAAAATCAAAGCATTATTACTTTCTGAAGGCAGGAAATTTCTTTCAGAGTGAATTGGGAGTGTTCCTACAGCAAAGGGTTTCCAATTAAACATTATTGTTTACCAAATGCTATCTTTTCATCCACTGTGATAAGCTTTGGTAATTGCTAAAACTGTAAGAAATTAGCTATGCTGTGTACAGAGCCTTTGCTTTGCCATCTAAGAACTGAGAAATATGAACTCATATTTAAATATTGAAAGAAAAAGCTGCACAATTTGGTACAGAAATGATTTCGGAACTCAAAGCTCTGTTTTCTTACATTGATTTCCTCTTTAAATTCTGTTAATACCAATCTATACTGTTTATATATATAAGTTCACTAATAGTTCAGTAAAATAAGGTTTATGGACATAAGAGCCATAAATACTATCAAGAAGGAAAAGAGGAAAAAAAATGAAATTTGTAGCTTGACAGTTTCTTTTCCTTTCTGCTTTGTTGGAATGGGGAATAAGACAGTTTCCCAAAAATGAAAAGATGGCCAAGAATCACCAGGACAATTGAAAGAGTTACACAGAGCCTGTTGGTGAGGATGCTAACTGCAGTGGTCAGAATCCTCAAATGAAAGAGGAAGCAGGAAAATATCACCCAATTATAAAGAAATTCATGCTTTTCAAAGACTTAACAGATAGCAAATTTTGGTATGTGGCAGTCATTTCAATAAGAAAAAGATGTCATCCTTCTTCTTGATTTTCTTGTGTTTTGGAGATTGTATCTTGGGTATTCTAAGTTTCTGGGCTAATATCCACTTATCAGTGAGTGCATAT
>NC_034593.1:62742072-62743609 GCF_900095145.1 Mus pahari
TGGAGGAGCTAGAGAAATCACCCAAGGAACTGAAGGGGTCTTCAACCCTANANGTGAAACAACAATATGAACTAATCAGTACCCCCAGAGCTCGTGTCTCTAGCTGCATATGTAGCAGAAGATGGCCTAGTCAGCCATTGTTGGGAAGAGAGGGCCCTTGTTCTTGCAAACTTTTTATGCCCCATACAGGGAAACGCCAGGGCCAAGAAGTGGGAGTGAGCGGGCAGGGGAGCAGGGTGGGAGGGAGGGTATAGGGGATATTCGGGATAGCATTTGAAATGTAAATGAAGAAAATATCTAATAAAATAATTAAAAAAAAGATGTCAGGGTCCAGGTTACCCCAAATTGAATATATGCCTGGAAGTCTGTGTGACTAAGCAAAACTTTCCAGCCACACTAACAACTACCCAAGGTTACTGGTACATTTCGTTGGAAAGAAATTAAATAGTTTGAAAATGATCATAGAATATTATCTGTGTTCTGTTGTTTTATACATTATTAGTAAATCCATTATTGAATGTAGTAAAAATAATACACAGTGTTGGACACAGTTAATTTTTCATCTGGAGAGGAGATAATACACACAATTTCATCATAAAAATTTCAGTTTTAATAAGCACCTCCAGAACGCTGTTCTCTCATTGATTTCATACAGTTTTTTACATGCTACTTCCTAAAAACACAAGTGCCCAAAGCAGTGACTCTAGATCTTTTGAATAATAAATGGAAAAGCAAATCTGAGGTAAAGGATTGTAGTGACAAGATAACTCCTCTTCATTGGACAGTTCATTGGAAATGGATACCCATACATCCCTTAAAATTAATGATGCCAGAATGCTAATTGCAGCATAAACTAAATATGAACATAATTTTTTTCAATTGTGTGAATGAAGAATTGTTTATTTTAAACATTTTAATTCAGCTTTTGTTTTGTGTATTATATTGGACTTTGAGTTATTAGTAAGGTAAGCTCAGCAATTGATAGTGCCTTTGCTGACAAAGATATGTAGTTCTTGAAGTGGCATTTTAAAAGATTAAATAATATTGAAGCCATTTGCAGGTAGAGACAGATAGCAGGACAAAATTTAAAAGTTTATATGTTAAGACTATTATGCTGAGCTTACAAAAGCTCAGAGTGAAATAGGAAAACATTTTCAGTTAATCGTAGCAGTCAGAAGGCTGAGGGAGGCAGATCTTTGTGAGGTTGAGGTCAGCCTGATTTACACACAGAGTTCCAGAACAGCCAAGAAAAACACTGTCTCTGTCTCTCTGTCTGTCGTTCAATCTCTGTCTGTCATTCTATCTTTCTCCATCTTTCTCTGTCTCTCTGTCTCTGTATGTATATATAATATATATTATTTATATACCATTTCAAGCCAGTTCAAGAACTACATATCTTTGTCAGCAAAGGCACTATCAATTGCTGAGGTTACCTTACTAATAACTCAAAGTCCAATATAATACACAAAATAAAAGCTGAATTAAAATGTTTAAAATAAATAATTCTTCACACACACACACACACACACACACACAC
>NC_034593.1:62743934-62764681 GCF_900095145.1 Mus pahari
CTGGCTGTCCTGGAACTTACTCTGTAGACTAGGCTGGCCTCAGACACAGAAATCCACCTGCTGCCTCTGTTTGAAATTTTTAAATGTGTAATCATCAGTTAATCCCTTTATTTCACCTACTTTTTGGCATGTTGTCTAGTTGGCGAAAAAATTGCCTAAAACTCTGTTCCACCTAGGTGTATTAATGATAACTTATAGAGTGTTTTTACGGATCAACAAGATGGCTTAGCAGTTTAATGAGCCTGTGGTCAAGCATGGAAACCTGAGTTCATCTGCAGGGGCTTGTATGGTAAAAAATGAGAAACAATAGCTGAACATCCCTCCCCCCCCCCACACACATACATACGTACCACCCCCTACACAAACACACACAGGCACATATGCACATAAATGTGCATAATATGTAATAATGTATTTAAAGTTAAAATGTAATTTATAAATATAAGATATAACAATCTGAAAGCTACCCAAATATACAGAGTCTAGGGTAATATATTTGCCATTTTATAAGAATCTTCAGTATATATTTGGTTAAGTTGGTTTATTTCACTTAAAGAAAATTATAAAATAAGTTAGGCTTAAAAAGTTCCAGTGTGGAGGAGGGAAAATGGTTACAAATTCTCACTTTAACCAAGAAGCTAGTTGAAAGTGGTAACTTCTGGCAGAGGAAAAGTCGATTTTCTTCAATGAAGTGACACTGGATATTTAAACCACAATCCAGTGCAGGTGCCATCCGTGCTCAGAACTAGTCAACCAACACAAACCTGACTATGTTTTCTATTTAAGAAAAAGAAAGAGCATAACAGTTTGAGCTGTAGAGAAGTAGGAAAGAATCTAGCAGTTCAGGAAGGAAAAAGAATATGACATAAGCGTACATTATGAATTTCTCAGAGATAAAAATTAACTTATGTATGTCTATATCAAACTGTTAGGCAGATAATTTTTAGAAATTAATTAATTTTTTTTACCCTATATTCCACTCATTGTCCCCCTCCTGGTCACTGATTCCCACACACCTTCCCTATTCCCCATCCCCTTGTCCCCTGAGCAGTCAGCACTGCTGACTCAGACAGATGCAGGTACCCACAGCCTAATGGTGGGTGGAGCTTGGGGACTATGGAAGAATGGGAAGAAGGATTGCAGCCTTGAAGGAGATATGAACTCTACAGGAAGACCAAGAGACTACTAACCTGGACCCTTGGGGGCTCTCAGAGTCTGAACCACCAAACAAAATACACAGAAGCTGGACCTAGGACTCCCAGCACATGTGAAGCAATTTTAAGTGTCTTTGATACAAACCCTCAAACCCTCTCTCTCTTTTTTTTTGTTGTGTTTTATTACAGCAATATGAAGCAAACTAGGGCATATATCAAACAAATGTACCATATATATAATATATATTATAATATATAACATAATATATAAACATATGAAATGTACTTTTGCTTCATTATATAAACTAAATTAAAATGCAAATGTATGTTTTTCTTAGGATCAAAAATAAAAGGACAAATTTTAAACAGAATATATAATTTTGGGAATAAGCTTTTGTGAGCTGACAAATATTGTTATTATTTTTTCATTAAAAATCTCCAAAACTTAGTGGGAAAACATTCTGTTGACAAGTCTCCAGTGAAAAAGAGAAAAATTTGGGGTTTTAAATTTGGTAAGAAAAAAATTATTCTAAACTAAAATGCTACTTTCTCAGATAAAATTACAACAATCATAGCATGTTATAAATGATGATTTTATGTGCTGGGAAATATCCAAAACTGGAAAAAATGTACTATTTTAGAACTGATATAACAGAACAACATGTACTGACTGATTCAAACAAACCAGAAACAAATGATATATATGTTTGTGTGTGTGTGTGTGTGTGTGTGTGTGTGTGTGTGTGTGTGTGTGTGTGTGTGTAAATATAAACTCATCGATCCTAGGCTAAATACCTAACATAAAGCTACCTGTAGGGATATTTCCTCATGAAGATTAATGAGAAAAGAGAATTTTTTTTGACCCAATCCCTAGCTTCTGGCAGGCTAGAGCAGAACCCTGACATTCTTTTGCTAGCAGAAACATCGCTCTTATCTTTACAACATCTTTACCTACTCTCTCTATATATGTACATCTGCCTCTGAATTTCCTCTTTTAAACAAAGACTCAAATTATGTAACTCATCTTCTAGTTAAATCACTATCACTCGACTCTTATAAAGATCTTTTCTATCAGTAAGATCTCATTCTTTGATCCTATGCATTAAGATTTCAAAATATGAATTCTCATATGACAGTTCAACCTGTAACATTAGATCACCATTTAAAGGGGAATCAGCATTCCAAAAATAACCAATCTCAAAACAGCAGTAAAGAGACTGCCTGGATATATTTTATTAAGAGAAATGATCATTTAACATAGACTTCTGAAACTGTTATCATTTTTATTTCTGAGAATGATGATTAATTGATTTACGTGGCACATGTTCTATGCAATGGATACCACTGTCTGTCTCACTTGGCTTTGTAAGTGGCAGCTGCAAAGTTGTTCCTGCACTGCCATCAATATAGTACAGAAGACAATTTTTCTAAACTTGAAACTTTGAAGTTTTAACTGAAATTTAACTATATACATCAGTTTTAATAACTTTGGGGTTTAATGTAGGAGATCAAAGACACCAACTACCTACAACTATCTCAAATGGCTTTATTTAGCAAACATGCTGCTTAAGAGAAAATTATTGGCAGGATGTCAAGTGACAAAAAACTAATTCGCTAAATTATATTTTCTATTTGTTCTTTTTTCTTTAGTTTTACATTTGAACAGTACATGCTCCTGGCTAGATAAATAAAATTAGGGAAACTGCTATCATTTTCTGAATTGTATTTAAAGATGTATTCTGATAATATTTTGCTGAAACTTACTCATGGAACAGATTCCCTAGCATTTGCTCTTCAACCTGAAGAGTAAGCATTGAATGTGATTATAATTCCCACATGAAATCTTTATAATATTTTCATTCCTGCCACTATGGAGCCTTTGGAGATATATTTCACCTCTCAGGCAGTGATGGAGCTCTTAATATTTCCTTCCATAACTAAAGCTGAGCGAGATGAGGTGCAGTAAGCCAGGCTGCCTGGGGAAATAGCATCATAAAACATGGGAGCCCAACTCATGTTCTAGTCTGTGGTATTTTGAAAGACTCTATTATTACAGTACAACAGAGTTGTACTTAACACAATATTGAAATTCACTGACACAAAGGCAATGCTGCAGGAAACGGCTGACTGGGGGATAGGCTGCTTTCACTTTGTATTTCTGTCTTTCCCATTCTTAAGTATCATGTGTTTTTCTTTATTAATCTTCCCACAAATGTTTTGAATGACAGAACAATTAGAAAGAAACCAGACTGCAGTATCTATATCTGTCACTCTAACTGTGTTCTTGCAGACACAAATTCCCTGCTGATTTTGCTACAATGTTTGATCTGAGAAGCAAACTAAACTTAACCTAGCTTATTTTTCTTCAGGGTAGCAATGCATTGTAAGGAATGCTCTCTCCATCCTGTGAAAGCTGCATTTCCTCTTCCTAGAATATGACAGATTGTTGATGGATAAAGTCTACTTTGCTATAGAAAGTTTTCACTGGAAAAAAAAAATCTTACAGAACTGCAGACACTGGTAAGTATCGCCTCGACAGTGGGCTAAGTGTAATGGCTAAGGGGTCTCCTCATAACTTCAGAGGAACTGAAGAACAGTTTTAAAGGTCCAGTACTCTCCCTGGTACTAGGATCAGTCTAATCTGTAAAGGCACTGGATTTATTGGATGTCGGTGACAAGGTATATCTGCTTCTGTAACCTTCTAGTAACCCACCATAAACAAGTGAAGTATATTTTACATAAATATAAATAATTCTTAATCTATAAGAAAACATGGTTTTCTTGTGAATATAAACCCAGAAATATATGGTCTCAGAAAATACCATAAGGTAAAATTGTAATTAACCGGCAAGATCTATCACACATGCTTAGGGAGTTTATTGCCTTCACTTAAGTGCAAGCATGTCCTTTCCTACTTTCACTAGAATATAAGTTTGTTGGTGCAAAGAGGAAGGTGAGCTCTTTATGACATAACATAGAATTGTGGGTATAAAACATGACGCTTCAAAGTGACCAATGAATGTTTTTGACCCAGACCATTGGAAGCCCTCAGATAAAGAGATTTCTCCCGTTATGTAATTAAGAAAGTAACAGCAGTCCACAGTTATGCATAACTGATATGCCATCATCCACTTTATCCTTTAGTTGAAAACATTTGTTGCTTTAATTTCTCTCAGGTGCTTTGAATTGAATGGGTTCATATGTTATAGCTTTGATCAATATTTCCTATCCCATTTTACAAAATGGCAAATAGAATTTCCAAGCACTTTACTGTGCTGCAGAGAGCCCAGCCATCAGCTGCAGCAAGGACATTTGCATTCAGTTAATTGGTACAGATGGTCGCAGCACTGATTTCCTTGTTTCATTCAGCAGAGATCTGGAGACTGGGGCTGGAACACAGATGTCAGAACAGAACTTTGTTGGTGTTTGCTGGTAGCGCTTTCAAATATCATATTCTCTCCTCCCCCGCCTCTCTATTCTCCTGTCATATTCTAATAAATCCTTCTAAATTAAAAATATAGGCTTAGAACATTGTATATTAAGCAATATTTCAAATATGCAGTGGTTTCTGTAATGCTGTACTTCAATTTAAAATATTGGAATTAAGATACAGTAAATAAAGCAATTACAAATTAATAACATTATTAGTGTTACCTAAAGATCCATATTTAAAAGAGGATGACTACAAATTATTGGAACAAAATACAATAATTTGGAGATTGGACATATACATTTATAATGTTGAAAACACCCTAAAAATACTCAGCATGTAAGTGTTTTGAGGAATAAATCTGAAAGGAAGACAGAGCAGAAAGAAGAGAGGAAGGAGCAAGGAGATGGAGAGAGTGGGGCAAGAAGAAAGAAATCAAGAGTCAGAGCGAGAAAGACAGCAAGAATGCAAGAGAACACAAGAGAGTGAGAGCAAGAGTGAGAGAGCACAGAGCTAAAGAGCACTAATTAGAGAGAGACACAGACAGACACACACACACACACACACACACAGAGAGAGAGAGAGAGAGANTTCAAATGTTATCCCCTTTCCTGGTTTCACCTCAGAAAAACTCCCTATCCCTCCCCCTGCTCCCTCCCCCTGCTCACCAACCCACTAAATCCTGCTTCCTGGTCCTGGCATTCCCCCACACTGGGGCATAGAGCCTTCATAGGACAAAGGGCCTCCCCACCCATTGATGACCGCCTATGCCATCCTCTGCTGCATATGCAGCTGGAGCCATGAGTTCCACCATGTATACTCTTTGGTTGGTGGTTTTGTCCCTGGGAGCTCTAGGGGCACTGACTAGTTCATATTCTTGTTCCTCCTATGGAGCTGCAAACCCCTTCAGCTCCTTGGGTCCTTTATCCAGCTCCTTCATTGGGGATCCTTTGCTCAGTCCAAAGGATGGCTGTGAGCATCTACCTCTGTATCTGTGAGGTACTGTCAGAGCCTCTCAGGAGACAGCTATATCAGGCTCTTGTACGCAAGAATGTGTTGGCATCCACAATAGTGTCTGGGTTTGTTGACTGTGTATGGAATGGATTCCCAGGTGGGGCAATCTCTGGATGGTCATTTTTTCAGTCTCTACTCCACACTTTGTCTCTGTAACTCCTTTCATGGATGCTTTGTTCCTCCCTTCTAAGATGGATAGAAGTATCCACACTGTGGTCTTCCTTCTTCTTGAGTTTCATGTGTTTTGCAAATTGTATCTTGGATATTCTAAGTTTCTAGGCTACTATCCACTTATCAGTGAGTGAATACCATGTGTGTTCTTTTGTGATTGGGTTACCTCACTCAGGATGTTATACTCCAGATCCATTCATTTGCCTAAGAATTTCACAAACTCATTGTTTTTAATAGCTGAGTAGTACTCCATTGTATAAATGTACCACATTTTCTGTATCCATTCCTCTGTTGAGGGACATCTGGGTTCTTTCTAGCTTCTTGCTAGATATTTTCTAGTTCTACCCATTTACCTCCAAAATTCTTGATGTCCTTTTCATAATAGCTGAATAGAAGTCCATTATATAAATGAACACCATTTTCTAGATCCATTCTTCTTTAGAGGAACACCTGACTTGTTTCCTAACTACTATGAAAAGGCTACTATGAATATAGTGGAGTACTTGTCCTTGTGATAATCTATTGTTCACTTTGATCTGAATTTTTAGGAATTAATTTATGATATCAGAAGTTAGTACATACCATGTATGTCCTTTTGGGTCTGGGTTACCTTATTCAGGGTGATATTTTCTAGTTCCATCCATAAATGTATCATAACTATATTATTATGTTTATCATCTATTTTCTTAATCTCTATTTTTATTAAATATTAAAATAGGAGTAAATATTCTTATTTGTATCTGGGCATATGGAGAGTTAATAATTTCTCACTTAACATGTGAAAACCTTTTAATATCTTTTCTGAGACTGGGTGAAAATGGCATCTCTTCAGACCTTACCCTTGGAACTAGCCTGAAGGCACAGCAAGTAAAGTAGCTGTGCCCAGCCTAATAATCTTGAATTTGGTCCCTCAAATCCATTAACTCCTGAAAGATTTCCTCTCTGACTTCACATACACTGTAGTATGCACAATGCCCCCCTCCTGTCCACAGAAAGAGTCAGAGATAGAGAAAGAGATGGAGATGGAGAGAGAGAGAGAGAGAGAGAGAGAGAGAGAGAGAGAGAGAGAGAGAGAGAGAGAGAAATAGACTGAAACATAAAGGCAGAAGAATGGATATTCTAACTATATAGAAAGAAGTTCATGAAGATATTTAGGACTGGGCAAGTATCTTAATTTACATTAAATCGCATATATGAAGTTTCTGTTTGTGAGTTTATTTCAATAAAATGGTCTTTATATTATAAAAGAGGAACAGACATGTCACTTTATTACTCTGGCCTGGAAAAAAATACAGATCCTGAGAAACGTATGCATTTGCCTAAAGAATGGGGAAGAGAGCCTGGGATGCTGGTGACAGGAGAAACTAGAAATCCCAATGTGTTTTGGGTGTGAAGAGGAGCAGAATGATCATCAGAGAAGGAAGGGATGTAGCCCACATGAATCCCGAGTGCAAAGGTGGACTAGCACTAGATTCAAGGCTGTAAAGCTTCATTCCAGAGACTCGAATGCTTAGTGGGTCATCAAGATTATGAAAGAAATTGAAAGAGATACAAAGGAAATGGGAGAGTGGGGAGGAAGAGAAGGGGAAAGGCTGTATAAAATTATGTTGTATAGTTTCGTTTCTCCTGTATTTGAGTCAAACATCTGAAAGTGTTTATCAAAATTTTCATGAAAAGCACTAGAAGGCTTTAGGTTTTGCTGACAACAGTCTTCATTATAGCTTCTTAACCTCAATATTGAGACAGGAAGTGAACTGAAGCCACAGGAAAGAGAATAAACAGGAATGGTGATATTCAATAATAAAATTATAGTAAACATTGAACTTTTAGTATCTGGGAATGTTTACTTAATCATGAATGGTTTCCCTTCTTTTTTCACTACTTAAACATTTCAGAAACCTTTACTATATGTGCTGTGTGCCAACACACTGTTCTAGCTAATGCCATGCTTCTCTTTGTGTTGAAGATGCTTTGGCTGTGAGTCATTTTCTACCAGTATTATGTGAAAGAGTAAGCCCTTTCTTAAATATTCTGCTAGACAAATCAAAGAATTAAACACTGCTCTATGTCCATAACCAGAGACCTCCATCTCCAGTGGCTGGAGAGGAGAGGACTGCAACAACGAAATGGATAGGAGAACTGCACCTGACAGAATCACAGACACAAACATACTCAGGCAAGGATTAAGTGTAACCACTGGAAATACAGCTGGGTGAAAAGAGAGCAACCACCCCCCAAGGCGAATACAAGTTAGATCCATCCTGCATTCCCACTCAGAACTTCAGACATGGAAATATTATGCAGAGACATGATAACTCATCGTCCCATGGAGAACAATGTGGTGTGGTGAGGGAAGAGGCAAGGTACTAGAAGTGGCACCCCAACTAAGGACTGTAAATCTGTTACAGAATGTTGCCACTTTTGCAGGATACTAAGTTATTTTGAACTACATGTCTGCTTGTAGAGTGATCTGTAAAATATAATAAGTGTAGAGAGAAATATTATCATCATGGCAAACTAGAAGTATTCTTCCATTGATGGTGTTAATTTTTTATTCTATTTATCTTGTACTTTAAGTTTTCTTTGTTTCTAGGTTTTTATTTCAATGCTTTGTTTTGTTTTAGCTTTACCTTGTTGAAATAGGCTTTACCAGATTCTTTTTTTTCTGTACCTATTGCAGCCTGTACCCTCTGCTACTTCCCTACTTCCAATGCCTCTGTGGTCATTAATTAATTAATCAATTAATTGATTAATTGCCTCTGTGACTACAAGCATTTGTATGTACTGCAGGTATGAAGGAGCAAACTGGGGTCAGAAGACAGTGTCAGACTTCCTGGAGCTGGAGTTACAGATTTCTGTGAGACACTCTATTTATTGTTGAGAACTGATATTGGGTTCTCTACTAGAGCAGGAAGTATTCCTAGCTACCGAGTAGAGTCATCTCTCCCACCTCATTAGCTTAAAGAACAGCTTTAAAGGCATCTAGTCTAACTAACATAGCTCCTCTAATTCCAAAACAACCTTGAGTTTAAGTGAAATACAAACATGCATTTTACTGCGTTTTGATAGCAGGATCGCCACATCAGTTTTCTCTTATTGTTTCCTGATTCCTGCCTCTAAATATTAGTGGTAATCATATGTCCAAGTGACAGTTACAAACAAAGAAGAGCCACATAAGATAAGGCAAGCAGTAACAAAAGTGGGAAGTGAGAACCAGAAAGCACAACTAACCCAATAGATACATAAAAGTACCAGAGAAACAAACAGAACATATTAGAAAATAAGCTCTTATGAGACCTCTTCAATAACAAAAGCCAAAAATAATCAAATAGCCGAAGTGCCACAGAAAACTTCTAAAATCCCACATAGAGGACTCAACAGCAATTGAATGAAGGAAGGGAAGCGAATAAGAACAAGACACTTAAAAAAAAAAAAATCTGAAGATGTCAGAAGGAAATTCATTGAGTATGCTAACTAAAGACATTGGCAAAATAATTTCAAATATGCATCTTTACTATTCTATAATAAACTTATAAAACTTAAAGTCTGATTTAAATAATTTGGGGAAATGTCAATAATTATTTTTAAGTTTGTTTTTTATGATGAATGTAGTCTATATACAAACAATCTTACAATGGATTAAAAATAATCACTAGAAGTTATTTAAAGCAATTTGTAGTAATGGATGCCATAAAATGTTTACTTAAACACACTTGCTTTTATTTTATCAGAACCGATAATAATAACTTTTCAAGTCAAGTATAATAAAAAATTAAATTCTCTTGTGATTAACAATGTGATTGTAGTTAATTAAGCCTCAATTTTTATGTGATGTCATCTCCTAACATGTTTAGCTGAGGACAGAGCTTCTTTCAATGAATGTAGGTAGCACTGGCCCATAGAATGGGGTTCAAATGGGAAGGCAGTGAGCAAAACCAAACCAAACCAAAACAAACAAAATAAAAACAGAAAAGCCCAAATACAAAACCACCAGAACAAATGAATAAAACACTAATATATTCTCTCCCTCTCCCTCTCTCTCTCTCCCTCTTACTCTCTCTCTCCCCATCTCCCTCCCTCCCCCTCTCTCTCCCTACTCCTCCCCCTCCCCCTCTCTCTCCCTCCCCCTCTCTTTCTGTCCATCCTTTTGCTCTTTGTTACAGTGAGATCAGTAGCTAGGAACATATACCTACTTCATATCTCATCCAGAAACAACTGAGTAAGGATATGAGAACTGAAAATTCTTATGAAAGCATTTGTCACTAAGAAAGAAAGTCTGACTGATATAATATTCTTTATAAAAGTACATAAAATGTATTGAATTATATGTAAATTAAAATGGTCTGGAAAGAGGTTGTATAATGGCAGGCTTAACCCTAATTTTTAGTTACAGAACAATGATCAGAAAGGATAAGTCAAACTATCATGTAAACCACAATCTTGTAATATAATTGCATTTAAAAATAGAAAATACAACTGGGCTGAGAGAGATGTCTCAGTGGTTAAGAGTTCTTATTGTTCTTGTAAATGAGCTCAGTTCTGTTCACAGCACCCATGTCAAGCAGCTCAAAACAACCTGCAATTTCAGGTCGGTGGGATTTTACACATTTGGCTTCTGAGAATACCTACACTTAAGTTCACATGCTGGCATCCAGACACACAAATGCATATGCATAATTAAAAATGAAAAGTAAATCTTAAACCAAAAGGAGAGAAAAACACTTAAAAATGTAACATAAGAAATGCTAAACAATGCTTCAACTCCACGTTCAATAGTGGTACTCTACCCACAGTATGTCATTAGTTTCCTTTGCAGGCTAGCTTTCATAGAATTACAAATAACTCATAAGAGCAGAGATGGGTCACACATTTTACTGTTATTTGATAAGTTCAGCATTCTTATGAAACCTTTGAGTTCCTGAGATTCATGTTTAGATGCAAAGCTAAACCAGTGTTAAGATCACTTATTGATTGGAAAGTATAACAAGGATCTAAATGAACTTGTAAGGGTAATACTGTGACAAAAATACTAAAAAACAGAAAGTTATTAGATAACTCTTGTATATCCCCCAAACAATACATAACTCTTTGAAGCTCATATCATGTAATCCCCTTATGGTGAAAATGTAGTAGTCAATCATGTCACCCCTATCGGAAACACAGAGAAGATTTTTATTTTAAATACCTTGATCAATACCAGCCGTGGAAAGAGTCCCTAAGCCTGGATAGAAACAGTTTCTGCAATGACATTTTCAAGTATCTGAATTAGCCAGAGGAAGTGATGTGGGTTAAGAGGGGCTTTGAAAACACTGGCAGTCTAATCCTGTGAGCTCAGCAGGAAGTGGCTGGGCAGTTGATTCACAACCAAGGTCTCCTCACTAACTGGCTTCATATTTCTTGCACCGGATCAATTGGAGAAAATAAAAATTGAGGCCTAATTAACTACAATCACATTATTAATCACAGGAGAATTTAGTTTTTTATTGTAGTTGACTTCAAAAGTTATTATCATTTCTGATGAAATAAAAGGCAAGTGTGTTTAAGTAAACATTTTATAGCATCCATTACTACAGATTGCTTCTAATAACTTCTAGTGATCATTTTTAATCCATTGGAAGATTGTTTATTTATAGGCTACATTCACCATAAAAATAAACAATAAAAATAATTATATGGAAATTTCCCCAATTGAGCACATATGTACTCAATCATTTTGAAAACCATGAATAAGTTCACTCGTTACCACTCAAACACCTCTTCTTAAATCAAATCATACAACCCTAATCTTCATAGGTGTGTGCCATTCCATAATGAAAAATGATTTTATTCTCTTGGCAATATTCTCTGTAGCTTTAGTTTACTCCTTAAGGCCTATTTTAAAGTTTAATCTGAGATACTTGTAAGATCCTGGGGATAAAAGAAAAAGAAAAACACATATTTACAATGTATAGCTTTACCCAACAGAATAAGCACTCCAAGAGGTATATAAAGGGGATCACATAAAGGGAGAATGATACCAAAACCCAGCAAAGTCCTACAGCTGTAAGTGTACCCCTTAAGTCTTCATCTAGGTTTTAGTGAACTTGAATAGTTTAGACTCAGTGACTTTGGCTCGTGGCTTTAGAATTCTCATTCTTTGGTTCCTCTGTTTCTGACCTACGGAATGGTAGGATATCCTGGTGGGAGGAATGCATGCTGGGAATCATACAGCTCACAGTGAGTAAGAGAGCCTGCCTGTGCTAGCTGACTTTCTACTCTTCATGTATTCTGTGTGAAACATGGAATACTCTAACATATCTTCTTAATTTAAAACATGCAATGCTAATCTTTACAGGTTTGTTTACATTTCATAATGAAGAACAGATTCAGGTCACTGCCTTTAGTACCTATGGCTTTAGCTTCTTCCTTAAGTATATGTGTTTATGTATACTTTACAGACCACAGAGTCTCACCCTAGACTTGACTTCTCTCACTGACGGTACCTTTCCTTATCACACATATACTACACATTTGCAACATCTCTGACATCTTGGAGTCTCAATTGCAGAGTAGGCTTCTCTACGTATTCTTTTTTTGGCCTGCCTTAGGAACTCTGGCTTTGTCATACTTTCTTAAAAAGACACTTCTTTGAAATCTGTTGAAAGGTTGCACGATCCTATATGTCTAGTATCATGTATGTCTACAGAAGCCCAACATCACATGAACAATATTAAGATCAGACACCAATTCAAGCTGTAACTGACTATACTTTGGGTAGCCTGAAGTAGACTCAGAACCTCAGAAGATGATCACAGACTCCCTTTCTATACTCCCTCTCTTTCCAAAAGAATATAAAGATATAAAGAATTCATACTTTCATTCAATTGAAACTATGATGGATACAGTCTAGCTGTTTTCTGAGTTGCCTTCCAGATATTTTTTTTCCTACAGTGCCAATGCAAAGATCTTATATTGCTTTATATTTGTTTGCTTATAAAAATTTGTAATCCTAGGCAAATTTATTTAGATTGAAAACTGGGTTCCATATTTTGTGTTTTCCCTGTATTGTCTTCATTCTTTGAAAAATTCATGTATTTTGACCATATTCATTCTCATATCCATATCCTCTCAGATTCATTCCCCTTCCCTATGTGAGTATGTATCTTCTTTTATATCCACCAGTCACAGTTTTTGTTGTACTTTTACTCTTGAATATGTGCTCTTAACTGGATCATGGTCAACAACAGTACATGGCCACATTCTTTCTCTCTCTCTTTTTTAATGGCTTTAGAGCTTTATTGTAGAAAGGCAGGGAGAAAGGAGGGAAGGTAGAAAGAGAGAGAGACTGGCCTTGGCTATGTGGAGAGAGGGGGAAAGGGAAAGAGAGAAGGAAAGCTCGAGAGTAAGAAAGGTGAGCGCTTAAAGAGACATGGCCATACTCTTAAAGAATTCTTTCTCCCCCTCTTTTAGCATTGATCAATTACCAACAGCTCCTTAGGTAGGCCTGGAACTTTTTCTACCACTCACCCTTTAGGATAGGATTTTTGCCTGGGTTGAGCATGCTGTCAAAATCAATGTAAATTGATATCTGCAACTTCCCTACTGTACCCAGAAAACACTGTTTACTTGTAGTTAGTTACATATAACTTTGGCTCTTGCAAGATTTCCATCTTATCATCTACCATGATCCCTAAACCTTGATCTTTTTATCCTGTTACTTTTCCTAGATATTAAGGCCGTAGGGTCATACCATTCTAATCTTATCTGTGTAACTTATTGTATGGTTATGGTAATATTTGAGGCAGATCTCTTGGGCTAATCTGCTAGTTATGATGGATTGCCATTCATGTAGTGGTAAGGTTCCAATCCAAGACCTCATGAATAGTAGGCATGTTCCCTATTCCCGTGTTACATTTTCAGACTCTAATATAGATTTGTATTGTATCTGATACCCAACCCGAATCTCTTCTTATAATTCTCAAACAAAATATTGTTTTGGATAAAGCTGTGTCAATGTGAGAAAGAAAAAGAAAGCAACAAAATAGGCATGAAAGATACAGTTCAGCCAAAGAAAGATAATTTTCTTCCTTCAATTTATATATATATTAAGACATGCTTCTTAAGTTCATTGTGATGACCATATACTGACTGTTACTGATTTTGTAGAAAAATTTTCTCTATATCATGTTAAGAATTTTTGTTGGTCATTGGGCTTCTAGTTGCAGTAAGATACCCTACAGCAGTTTACACAGTCCGTCCCTTCTGAAGTCTTCATCCTTTTATAGAGATCACAGGAACCAGTTCCCTACCCCAATTCTTTCATGCAACTGGGATTGGGATTTAGGCAATGAACCTACATGGAGAAGGCTGTTGTCTCATCACATACTAACTATGCTCATTTTCTTGAAGCTGCTCTTTATCTATTAATGTCTCTGGGCAGATCTCATTTCCTTCTTTCTCACTTGGATCAGTTACTCCCTAGGAGGTTTACTTGATCCTTGGTTTCATCTCTCCCAGACATCTCTTCTCTTTGTTTCTTCTGATAGGAGATACAACAAGGATGGGATTTCTTCTATTCCAACATCTTGGAAGTATTTACTGACAGTAACCGCTTTCATTAAATTGTCTTAGTCTCAACTAAAACAAGGCTAGAGATTGCACTCAGAAGAAATTGCTCTGAACAACTGGTCAGACTAACTGGTCAATTATACAGTTCTGGTTAAATAATGACCACTGTGTGCTTGGTGATTACAGCTTGCAAGTAAGTCTTCTGTGCACTTCGTTATCCCAGTGGAGGGAGATAATACTCCCTGGGGAGAGAGAGCATTAATGAAGGCCATACACATAGCTCAAATCTAAGACCCTTGTCTTTAATCCTATACACTTTCCCCAATCCAAGAGGGTGACATTGCTTCTTCTTAGCTAGAAAGTGTACAAAAATAACATTATTTTGATATTTTAAATGCAAAAATTGACAAGTTAATCACTGCTGACAAAGAAGGAATTCTTATTACTGAGTGGCATATACTGAAAAGGAAACATTAAATTATTAATAACTGGACTATATATAAATTTATTTTCTTATGTGAAATGTAAATATCTAGTTCTTGAAAATGAAATTATTCAAATGCTAAACATTCTATAGTTTGATATATCTTCAGATAAACATAATTTTGCTGTTGAGAGGATACAGAGATATTTCATAGTTGAAAAAGCCATTGTAAAGGCAGTTTTAATTTGTGAACTAATATTCATTATTACTATTTCTAAGAATATCTTAACATGACTTATTATACACCTTAGAAGGGTTTTGTTTCATATGACAAATTGTTTTCTGATTCTAAATATATTCCAAAAAAGTTTAGTCACCTATAAATAAAAATGAAACTTTGATGTTTATAGAAAAGATGAAACCGGAAATCATATTAAGTGTAATAAGATAGGCTCAGAAAGGGTATAACATATTTTTACTCATGAAGAGAACCTAAGTTTAAATTATTATAGCATGCATGAGTGTGTGTATATATTGTGTGTGTGTGTGTGTCCATGTTTTTGTATAGGTCAGGATATTAAAAACAGAAGTTTGAAAAAGCCACACATTATCTTGGGGGAGAGGAGATAAAGGGAAGTTAAAAATGAGTGTGAGAAGAAAGAAGAAGTATACTCTGATGAATACAATTGATTTTTAATTTAAATAAATTTCTAAGACCTGGAAGTGGCTAGGCACATCTTTGGGGGGTTCTTTTTTGACTAATTGGATCATTTCAAGTGGGATGATCCACTCTAATCAGGATCGTTGAGATGGGAAGATATTCCTTTAATCCACATATTTT
The DNA here is from genome assembly GCF_900095145.1 of Mus pahari. Classification (NCBI taxonomy): domain Eukaryota; kingdom Metazoa; phylum Chordata; class Mammalia; order Rodentia; family Muridae; genus Mus; species Mus pahari. The sequence continues at coordinate 62,759,516 of NC_034593.1, forward strand.
GACATATCTCTAATCCTGGTCACATGTTCTGCTGAAAGTTTATATAAAGGACATACAAGAAGCAAAATCTCTTGTCGTTGCCTGACTTCTCTTGCTCTCCATAGCATGTGCATTCCCTCAGGGCAACTAGAGTATACCTTTTGGGGGGATTCCAGTGTATACTGAGATCAGCTGAGATACCCAGCACTATGGACTGAAAAGTTACTAGAGTTTTGGACTTCCTGTTCCTAGGCAGACATTGGTGGATGAGTTGGATCACAGCATGCAAGTCATTCTAATAAATACCATATGTTTATGTTCCTATAAAGTCTGCTACTCTAAAGACCCTGACTGATATACATGTATGTTAGGAAGGCACACGTAAAAATAGAGCATGGACCAGATAAAGGAGTTGGGAAAAAATAAACACAGACAGGCTAGAATGATATATATGCTTGAGAATAGTGAAACCCAGTACTTGGTAAGAAAACTTAAAAAAAAAAAAAAAAAAAAAAAGCAAGTGCTAGTTGATATTTGTACCCAGTCATTTCACTGTGTCCCACATCTTTTAATTGCCATGTTTGCATTTTCTTAGCAGTCCTAATCATGGAAATGTTTGTATTACGGCTGGCAATTATTCCCAAATATGTGAGCATCTAAATAAATGTTATAAAATAAAATTCAAGGTTTAGTTAACTAATGGTTTTATTAATATTGAACATCACTATTTTTATATGAAACAAAAAGGTAGCAGTATCTATAAAAATTAATCAATCTATATTTGAATTTTCCCATCTTGTTTATGAGCATTAGCTCTTTAAGCACACCAGTTTCTAACATGCTGAATTACTGGGTGAGTTGGTTCTTCATTCTGTTACCTGTTATTTTCCTACTTGTTGAAAAAATCCTTTTTTAAAAAAATTATACTTTCATTTATTTTTGCTTTTGTTTGTGTGTATCTTTTTTAAAATTAGATAGTTTCTTTATTTACATTTCAGATGCTATCCCAAAAGTTCCCTATATCCTCCCCCCACCCTCCTCCCTTACCCACCCATTCCCACTTTGTGGCCCTGGCATTCCCCTGTACTGGGGAATGTAAAGTTTGAAAGACCTAGGAGCCTCTCTTCCCAATGATGGCCAACTAGGTCATCTTCTGCTACATATGCAGCTAGAGACATGAACTCTGGGGGTACTGGTTAGTTAATTTTGTTGTTCCACCCCTTGTTGTTGCAGACCCCTTGAACTCCTTGGGTACTTTCTCTAACTCCTCCATTTGGGGCCCTGTGTTCCATCCAATAGATGACTGTGAGCATCCACTTCTGTATTTACCAGGCACTGGCATAGCCTCACACCAGACAGCTATATCAGAGTCCAGCAACGCTTAATGAGGTTGTCTTTTATGTCCAGGATCCACTTGATTTGTATGGTCACAGTTTCCATCAACAGTGTGTGGGATGAGGCCTTTACACACAGTGCTTCTCCCAGATCAGAATAAAAGCAGAGAAGATCTGAAAAACTTGGCTATGCCCACACATGTATTCTATCAGCTTCCATTCCTGTCGCAAGATTCCTGCTTTGAATTCCTGCCCTCTGAATACCAAGAGCTTCACCTAAATTTGGCATTTTTCAATAATAAATTGCTACATAATGATTTCAGCGAGAACTTAGAAATGATTTCAAATTCATGATTTTTATTTTTAATTCATTAATTTCTAGTCAAATATTTTCTGATTAATTGATATTAGTTGTGTGGTTTTTGTTCATGCTCTCCTGTATTTAGTGATATGCAAAAGCAAAAGTCTACTTTGAGTGTCTTCATCAATTGCTCTCAAAGATAGTTTTTAAAAGAGTGTTTCTTCCTCAGTTGTAGCTTTACTGATGCAATTATACCAGCTAGCCAGCAAGTCTCTAGTATCCTTTCTCTCAATAACCTCAGACACAGGTTGCAGGTACATCAGGCTGAGTATAGCATTCCACATGCCTGCTCAGGTTTTGAACTCATGAACTCATTGGCTTGTGGTGCAAGCACTCTGAGAACAGAGCTTACTCACTGATCCTTAAAATATTATAAAATACCAATCTGTATTATTTTAATGCTGTATAGTAGAAATTGGAAAGTGATCATTGTAGGGTTAGGTATAGCATTTGTGCAAATGTGGAATCCTGAAACAAGATCTCAAGAACCACACAAACCAAACACAGTGGATATATCGGCAATCACACTCTTCTTCAATGGCGGGATGCTGTAGAGTCAGAGAATCTGAAGAAACTCACAAGCCGAGTACCCCATCTTAGTGAGAACTGACACCAGTAACTGTCCTCCCACCTACACACAGCAAAAGCTCTCGTAGTATATTGTCTTTAAATTTTTTAAAATGTTCGATATATAAATGCTATCCCAAAAGTTCCCCATACCCTATCCCTGTCCTGCTCCCCAATCCACACACTCCTGTGTCCTGGCCCTGGCATTCCACTGTACTGGGGCATATAATCTTTGCAAGACCAAGAGCCTCTCCTCCCATTAATGGCCGACTAGGCCATCTTCTGCTACATTTGCAGCTAGAGACACCAGCTGAGAAGGTACTGGTTAGTTCATATTGCTGTTCCTCCTATAGGGTTACAGACCGCTTCAGCCCCTTGGGTACTTTCTCTAGTTCCTCCATTGGGGGCACTTTGTTCCATCCAATACATTACTGTGAGCATCCATTTCTGTATTGCCAGGCACTGGCCTAGCCTCAAAAGAGACAGCAATATCAGGGTCATGTCAACAAAATCTGGCTGGCATATGCAATAGTGTCTGCATTTAGTGGCTGATTATGGGATGGATCCGTGGTTGGGATAGTCTCTGGACAGTCCTTCCTTCTGTCTCAGCTCCAAACTTTGTCACCGTAACTCCTTCCATGGATATTTTGGTCTCCATTCTAGGGAATGATGAAGTCTCCACACTCTGTTCTTCCTTTTCTTGAGTTTAATGTGCTTTGCAAATTGTACCATGGGTATGCTATGTTTCTGGCCTAATATCCACTTATCAGTGAATGTATATCATGTGAGTTCTTTTGGGATTGGGTTACTTCACTCAGTATGATATCCTCCAGATCCATCCATTCGCCAAAGAATTTCATAAATTCATTGTTTTTAATACCTGAGTAGTACTCCATTAGGTAAATGTACCACATTTTCTGTATCCATTCCTCTGTTAATCACATCTGGGTTCTTTTCAGCTTCTGCCTATTATAAATAAGGCTGCTATGAACATAGTGGAGCATGTGTTTTTATTACCAGTTGGAATATCTGGGTATATGCCCAGGAGAGGTATTGCTGGATCCTCTGGTAGTACTGTCTAATTTTCAAAGGAAATTTCAGACTGATTTCCAGAGTGCTTGTACAAGCTTAAAATCCCACCAGCAATGGAGAAGTGTTTCTCTTTCTCCACATCCTCACCAGCATCTGAAGTCACCCAAATTTTTGATCTTAGCCATTCTGACTGGTGTGATGTGGAATCTCAGGGTTGTTTTGATTTNCATTTCCCTGATGATTAAGGACATTGAACATTTTTTTCAGGTGCTTCTCAGCCATTCGGTATTCCTAAGTTGAGAATTTTTGTTTAGCCCTGTGACCCATATTTTAATGGGGTTATTTGATTTTCTGGAGTCTAGCTTCTTGAGTTCTTTGTATGTATTGGGCATTAGTACCCTATCAGATTTAGGCTAGGTAAAAATCATTTCCCAATCTATTGGTGGCCTTTTGGACTTATTGGTAGTTTTTTGCCTTACAGAAGCTTTGCAATTTTATGAGGTCCCATTTTTTGAGTCTCAATCTTACAGCAAATCTGTTGCTGTTCTTTTCAGAAAAAATTTCCCCTTTGCTTATATAGTCAAGGCTTTCCCCCGACTTTCTCCTCTAAATTTTAGTGTTCTGGTTTTATATGGAGGTCTTAGACTTGAGCTTTGTACAAGGAGATAAGAATGGATCAATTTGCAGTCTTCTACATGATAACTGCCAGTTGTACCAGCACCCTTTGTTGAAAATGCTGTCTTTTTTCCACTGGATGGTTTTAGCTCCTTTGTCAAAGAATAAGTGGCCATAGGTGTGTGGGTTCATTTCTGGGTCTTCAATACTATTCCATTGATATACCTGTCTGTTGCTGTACTAGTACCATGCCATTTTTATCACAATTTCTCAGTAGTACAGCTTGACGTTAGGCATGGTGATTCCCCCAGAGGTTCTTTCATGGTTGAGAATAGTTTTTGATATCCTAGGTTTTTGTTATTCCATATGAATTTGCAAATTGCCCTTTCTAACTCTGTGAAGAATTGGGATGGAATTTTGATGGGGATTGCATTGAATCTGTAGATTGCTTTTGTAGGATTGCTATTTTTACTATATTAATCCTGACAATCCATGAGCATGGGAGATCTTTCCTTCTGAGATCTTCTTCAATTTCTTTCTTTAGGGGTTTGAAGTTCTTATCATATAGATCCTTCACCTCCTTGGTTAGAGTCACACCAAGGTATTTTATATTATTTATGACTATTGTAAGTGGTGCTGTTTCCTAATTTCTTTTTCATCCTGTTAATCCTTTGTGCAGAGAAAGGCCACTGATTTGTTTGAGTTAATTTTATACCCAGCTACTTCACTGAAGCTGTTTATCAGGTTTAGGAGTTCTCTAATGGAATTTTTAGGGTCACTTATATATATACTATCATATCATCTGAAAATAGTGGTATTTTGACTTCTTCCTTTCCAATTTGCATCCCCTTGATCTCTTTTTGTTGTCTAATTTCTCTGGCTAGGACTTCAAGTACTATATTGAATAGGTAGGGAGAAAGTGGGCAGCCTTGTCTAGTTTCTGATTTTAGTGGGACTGCTTCAAATTTCTCTCCCTTTAGTTTGATGGTGGCTACTGGTTTGTGGAATATTGCTTTTATTATGTTTAGGTATGGCCCTTGAATTCTTGAAATTTCCAAGACTTTTATCATGAATGGGTATTAGATTTTGTCAAATGGTTTTTCATGATTTAATGAGATGATCATGTGGTTTTTGTCTTTGAGTTTGTTTATATAGTGGATTATGTTGATGGATTTTCATAATAAACCATCCCTGCATCCCTTGAATGAAGCCTATTTGATCATGATGGATGATTGTTTTGACGTGTTCTTGGATTCAGTTACTGAGAATTTTATTGAG
>NC_034593.1:62765135-62783212 GCF_900095145.1 Mus pahari
CCCATAAGTTTAGGTATGTTGTGGCTTCATTTTCATTAGACTCTTAAAAGTCTTTAATCTCTTTATTTCTTCCTTGATCAAGGTATCATTGACTAGAGTGTTGTTCAGCTTCCACATGAATGTTGGCTTTTGATTAATTATGTTGTTATTGAAGATCAGCCTTATTCTGTGGTGATCTGATAGGATGCATGGGATAATTTCAGTATTTTTGTTTCTGTTGAGGCCTGTTTTATGACCAATTATATGGTTAATTTGGAGAAGATACCATGAGGTGCTGAGAAGAAGGTGTATCCTCTTGTTTTAGGATAAAATGTTCTGTAGATATCTGTTAAATTCATTTGTTTATTAACTTCTGTTATTTTCAATGTGCCTCTATTTAGTTTCTATTTCCAGGTTCTGTTCAATGATAAGAGGGGGTGTTGAAGTCTACCAATATTATTGTGTGAGGTACAATGTGTGCTTTGAGCTTTACTAAAGATTCCTTAATGAATGTTGGTGCCCTTGCATTTGGAGCATAGATATTCAGAATTGAGAGTTCATCTTGGAAGATTTTACTTTGATGAGTATGAAGTGCCCCTCCTTGTCTTTTTTGGTAACTTTGGGTTGGACATCAATTTTATTCTATATTAGAGTGGCTACTCCAGCTTGTTTCTTCACACCTTTTGCTGTGAAAAATGTTTTCTAGCCTTTTACTTTGAGGTTGTGTCTGTCTTTTTCCCCGAGGTGGGTTTCCTGTAAGCAGCAAAATGTTGGGTCCTGTTTGTGTAGCCAGTCTGTTAATCTATGTCTTTTTATTGTGGACTTGAGTCCATTGATATTAGGAGACATTAAGGAAAAGTAATTATTACTTCCTGCTATTTTTGTTGTTAGTTGGGATTCTGTTCTTGCAGCTCTCTTCTTTTAGGTTTGTTGAAGGATTACTTTCTTGCTTTTTCTAGGGCGTAATTTCTGTCCTTGTGTTGGAGTTTTCCCTTTATTATCCTTTGAAGGACTGGATTCATGGAAAGATATTGTGTGAATTTGGTTTTGTCATGGATTACCTTGGTTTCTCCATCTATGGTAATTAAGAGTTTTGCTGGGTATAGTAGCCTGGGCTGGTCTTTGTGTTCTCTTAGGGTCTGTATAGCATTTGTCCAGGATCTTCTGGCTTTCATAGTCTCTGGTAAGAAGTCTGGTGTAATTCTAATAGACCTGCCTTTATATGTTACTTGACCATTTTCTCTTACTGCTTTTAGTCTTCTGTCTTTATTTAGTGCATTTGATGTTCTGATTATTATTTTCAGGAGGAATTTCTTTTCTGGTCCAGTCTTTTTGGACTTCTATAGGCTTCTTGTATGTTCATGGTCATCTCTTTCTTTAGGTTGGGGAAGTTTTCTTCTATAATTTTGTTGAAGATATTTACTGGCCCTTTAAGTTGAAAAAAATCTTCATTCTCATCTACACCTATTATCCGAAAGTTTGGTCTTCTCATTGTGTCCTGGATTTCCTGGATGTTTTGAGTTAGGATCTTTTTCTTGCTTTTTCTAGGGTGTAATTTTTGTCATTGTTTTTGGATTTTGCATTTTCTTTGATTGTTGTGTCCATGTTTTCTATGGAATCTTCTGTACCTGAGATTCTCTCTTCCATCTCTCGCATTCTGTTGCTGGTGCTCACATCCATGGTTCCTGATTTCTTTCCTAGGTTTTCTATATCCAGAGTTGTCTCCATTTAAGTTTTCTTTATTGTTTCTACCTCCAATTTTAGATCTTGGATGGTTTTGTTCAATTCCATCACTTGTTTTGTTGTGTTTTCCTGTAATACTTTAAGGGATTTTTGTGTTTCCTCTTTAAGGACTTCTGCCTGTTTAGCAGTGTTTTCCTGCAATCCCTTAAGAACTTCTACCTGTTTAGCAGTGTTCTCCTGCATTTCTTTAAGTGAGTTATTAATGCCCTTCTTAAAATCCTCTACCACCATCATGAGATATGATTTTAAATCCGAGTCTTACTTTTCTGGTGTGTTGGGGTATCTAGGACTCGCTGTGGTGGGCATACTGGGTTCTGATGATGCCCAATGGTCTTGGTTTCTGTTAGTTAGATTCTCATGTTTGCCTGTCGCCATCTGGTAACCTCTGGTGTTAGAAGTTCCAGCTGTCTCTGGCTGGAGCTTGTTCCTCCTGTGATTCTGTTAGCCCCTCTCAGCATTCCTGGGAGTCCAACTCTCTCCTGAGTCTCACTGGTCAGAGCACTCTCTGCAAGCAAGCTCTCCTCTTACAGGGAAGGTGCCCAGAAGTCTGGAGCTCAGATTCACCTCCTGAGTCCTGGGGTCAGAGCCCTCCTTGTAGGCTGACTCTCCTTTGGCAAGGAAGGTGCCCAGGGGTCTGGGTCTCAGCTCCACCTCCTGGCTAAGGATGAAGGCCCAAAGGGACCCTGTCCAAGAAGCTCTGTTGATTCTGCCACCCATGTGCTCTCCTGGGTAGACTGGTCTCAGTGATCCCAAGATCCTGGGTGTGCTAGGACCTGCAAAGTTCGCACTCAAGATGGCCTGGGCCTGGAGCCACCAGAAGGAATCCCAGCCTCTGGTTGGGTGGGGTTCCTTTGTCCCTGTTCCTGCTGTCACAAGACCCTCTGGGATTCTTTGGAACTGATGTTGTGTTCCACTCACCAGTGATCTCAAGATCCTGGGTGTGCTAGGGCGCCTGTGGCCATGGAGAGTCCTCTGGGGACCTTGGGACCCTCTGCCAAGTTCACACCCAAGATGGTGCAGGCTTGACTTTAATTTTTAATAATTTCATTAGGATCCTTCTAATTAGAAGAACTTCAAAGAGTAAAATAGTGAGTTTCTTAAATGCTTTGATATTATTAATATACAAATTATTCTTTCATTAAGAAGTTCAATTGTACATTGGGGTATCACTTTTAGAAATGGCTAGATGGTTTGGATAATTTGGGGTAATATAAAGTATTAGATAATGAGAATGTTTTAATTTTCATTAATTTTTGAGCATATTAAACATTATATGAAAATGGTTGATAGGGAAGAGTGTACACACAGGTTCTTCAGGATAGGGATTTGTCTGAGTGGATAAATCTGTGAGGTGGTCATTAGGGAAATCAGAAATGAAACTTTAGATGACTTTCTCCTGCATTTCTAATCCACAAACAGTTAAAGCTCTAAAGAAAAAAGTAAAATTAATCCCAGCTTTCTAGGTATACATAAAAGGTTGGAGATCGTTATTTTCGAATGACCTTCTTGTGTCAGAGTAAAATAGCTACATCATTGGAATATTGGTGGGGGGAGGGGAGAAAAGAAAAGAAAAAAAGCCGAGCATCCTGCCCTGTTGTTTTTCTAGAGATCTGTTGGTCCTAGTGGTAGACTGGTTTATACTTTTGAAATTTTTTGTCGTTGTTTGATTTTACATATCATTTCCAAAGTCTATGAGCCTCAAAATAAATTTCTAAGGCAGTTCCGAATACTATTTTATAAGTTAGAAACCAAAAGTTTTTAAATAATCTTAAGTAACACACCAAAATAAATGCTTTTAATATAGGGAGCTATTATGCTGAACACTTTCAATAAAAGATACTTGAGGTTTTTCATATACTATTTACCCACTCTGCAATGCATGGTACATTTTTTTTTAACATGCACTTAAGGCAGCCTTGTATTCTCTTTTCCCTTTACTCATGTGCACATATGTCCCTGTAGACATGTGCATGTGTATGTGGTGGATGAAATGGACCTATCTTAAATGTAGAGTTCAACACAATAATAAATACCCATATCTGTTAGTACCAATAGTACAATCAGACTTCTCTCAAACGCTAACCATTGTGCTAGCTTATCCTACCAGTATGACCTAGCTTGCAGACAATTTAACTGTTTCTTGAAGTACCAACCAAATTCCTTGTCTTCACTAGAGCAACATGCAAATAACATTTTAACTTATGAGTCGCTGGTGCTTGTTTTTTTTTTTTTTTTCATATCAACATGACAAATTTGAGACTCCTTTTAGTTTCATTCATGAATGTATTTAATTGAAAAGATGAGGTCTAATTTGTTCATCTTTTCATATGATAGACCTTTGGAGTATTGTTAGGGGATATTATTTGGGCTCAACTACTATGGACATTATTGTTATATACAAAAGTATATATAAGAAAAGATTTTAGTTTCTTTATGGGTAAGTCACTCATGGTGGAAACATCAGGATATAGGTATATAAATATTTGTGTATATTATGCTCAAAAAAGAGCATTTGATCTTCCACAAGCAGGGTTTTTAAGAAAATGTACCACATTCAGCAATGCACATGTGTTTTGGCTTATTTATAAAACAGTAGCTGTCTGTCTCAAATTATGGTTATGATTTATTAGCATATATTAATTGTACAAAAAGGTTCAATTGGTGGGTATCTATAATTCATGGAAATATATTAACCACAATTGTCCTCCACTTTATTCTGATTCATGCTATGTTCCTTCTATGATCCTCACTCTCTCTTCTCCAATGCTAGTAGTGTGTTTTGTTAATTCATCAATATGTAAAATTCTTCTCCGTTTATGGTTGAAATATTGAATGTCACATGCTTGAGGATATATTATTAGAAATTAGGTCAAGGATGTTTTTCAGTGATATATTTCTAAATACCAGAGTCTACCCTCTAGACCTTGAAAATTTATGTTCATCCCAAATGTTTAACATGTGTAGCCTAGTCAAATTTCCATTGTTACTCAATTATTGCTCTAATTTAAATTTAATATGTCTAAATATAATCATCTTTTTAAAAATTATATAACTAAATTATCTGAATTACACATAGGCTAGAAATATTCTATACTTAGAATTTCCTTGAAGAAACTTCCATTCCATCTTTTGAACTATTGAAGTGTAAAAGTATCTTCTCACCAAGTATAAATAGGGTAATAGATGTATAACCTCCCACATGAACAAAATATGAGGAAAGCTGATGTTCTTGACCCCAATTAATTCTAAATAGAGCAAGTTAAACAACAATTTTCCAGGATTGTAATAAACCTCTGTGGTTTTAGGTGATTCCCTCTTGAATCTGTAGCTCTGCTCTCTGTGTCAAGAATGTATCTTAGTCAAAAGAGCTAGATCTGTCTTTTGAACTCATAGCTATATCTTCAAATATTCTTTCTCCTTGAAGACTTGTCTACATTCTCATGGGGATATTATAACTTGTTTCCCATCTTTGATACTGTAGAATTTTGCCATTTGTTTTCTTTGCCAAATTTCTGTTCCCTTCATTTCGAGTTCAAGGTTGATGTGGGTATGATTTCCTCCCCACATTAAGATATCCTTGGCCTATCACCAGCAGAAGGCATATGGTAGACAGTGATGAGGTGATCCCGTTCTGTTCCTGGTATCCCCTTTTCAGTGATCATCTCTCTATCCTGGAACATCATCTTAGTGATTTCACCTTCCTAAGAGTAAACTATACTCCTTCTGGAGTTGTGAATACAGTTGTGAGTGGATCACCTAGGGTAATCCTTTCAGTGTTTTCATGACAAGATTTTAAATTCAAGCTAGTTTGCAAAGGCTCTTTCTTAATAAGATAACATAGATTATTTAAAATGAGATATCTTGATATCTTGCTGTGACTAATTTTCACTCTTAAGAAACTCTATTGGTTTGGATCAATCAACTGGAAGTACAGATTTTCCATTTAATAAAATGAAGACTATTACAAAGAAAACCTAATTTTATTAAAAGTTTATTTAAAAGTAAATATTTAGTGCAGCACAAATAAATTTTTCTAAAATAATAATGCCTTATTAATTAATTAATTGTATTTTATATATAATGGGAAATCTGCAACAGACTTATTTAAACACATATTCTCTTCCTCAGATTTTCTTTTAAAAAAACTGTATTTAAATCAATTATTTTGTGAATATTACTTTCATCTAATGAGTGTTCTAATAAAAGATCCCTTCACAATATTATAATTTTTATTTTATCCTCCTTTGAGAAAAGTCCAGAATAATTATCCTTGGAATTTAGGTGTAGAGTTTCAGATTTCTCTTAGACTTCAAAGGTTCTTTGAAGGACAAGTGTATTCATGTTTAATTGTCAAAAATAGGAGCAACTTCTTGTCTAAAAACAGAATGAAATCTTACTTTGAGAAATCCCACTCACTGAAAAATAGGCTGAGGAATTTTTCAATTTAACAATTCCTTTATTAAAAAAGTGAAGAAGAACTTAAATTTTAAGTCCAGACCACCTTAATATCAGTGTAAAGCTAAGTTTAATAGATTTGATGTTTTACCTACTCTGTATTACAAGGGTGAATGGATATAATATGCTAATGATATTTTTTTCAGGTGATCATTGTCATCCACCAATGAAGCACTGTAAGGATTAAGAGGCTGTAAATATTAAATGCAATCATGTTTATATTATGTTATAGAGTTAGTTATTTGCTCTCAAGTCTACAAATATGTAAAAACCAGTCCTGTGTGGTTCAAATATCAAAATAAATATATTTCAAATGTGGGTAGGAAATCTTAGTGGTTAAAACACTTGCTGGCTGAGATTAAGATCTGCAGTTCCGATTTCCAGGTAGAAGAAGCTCTGGGTTTGATTAAGAATCTTTGATAAGGTCCTTGTTCCTCTGAAGGCTCAATAGATATCCCAGTATAGGGGAATCTTGGGCAGGTAGGTGGGAGTGGGCAAGTGGGTGGAGGAACACCCTTATAGAAGCAAAGGGAGGGAGGATGTGATAAGGCGTTTCCTCAAGAGAGGGAAACAGGGAAAGGGGATAGCATTTGAAATGTAAATAAAGACATATCCAATAAAAAAAGAAAAAAAAATCATTGATGATTGATGATGATGATGATGATGATGATGATGATGATGATTATAAGAAAAGTAGATTTTTTTCTCATACAATACATCCTGACCACACTTTTCTCTCCCTCAATTTCTCCCAAGCTTTACCCAGATCCACTGTCCTCTGTTTCCATTTCAGAAAAATTCAGGCCTTCAACAGACTAGAGTCACATAGGACAAAACAAGATACAGTTTGACAAGACAAAATTCCTCTCATTGAAGCTGAACAAGGAATCTAAAAGAAGGAAAATAGAACCTAGGTCAGGCAAAAGTGTTAGAGACATACTTGCTCCCACTGTTAAGAGTCCTACAGAAGTATCAATCTTGATTCAATGACTAAGATAAAAGAGGATGACTCCTAATATCTACCTCAGACCTCTGCATATACATGTTCCCATACTTATGTATGACCACACCCATAGAAGTATGTCTTCATATAGCAACACACGAGTGCACACAGACATACACACATAAACGCAAACCATTAGCAGAATAAAAATAGATTAATTCATTTTATAATATTATCTTACAATAAGATAAAATGTCTATCCTAACCATAAAGCAGATTATTTATCACATAATTTTAACCATATTTGGTTAAGTCAGAATTTAAATGCATTTATTAGCTCAACACATATTTCTTTCATGCAATATGCCATAGAGGTTGTTCTGGGTGGTCAGGATATAGTGCAAAGATGAAGAGATCTGAGGTGTGCTCAAAGACATTGCACTCTAGATTAGGAGAACCAACAGACAAACAGAAGAAAAAATTTCAAAACCGACAAAATGCAAAAGAAGAACACAAGAAAAACAAGATCAAAAAAGCAGTGGGTAGACCTACAACCACCGTTTTAAATATGTAGCTTTGTTAGGGTATTATAGAGTGTATATTCAAGAAAATCATGGAAGATCCAAGAGATCAACATATGCAAATATTTGGGAGTGAATATTTAGATGGTAAGTACTATTGGCAGTGTGTTAGAGAAACAATAGCAAAGTTGATGTTTCCAGAGCAGTGTGGCAAAGGGAAATAAGGAGAGGTAACCAGTTGGCTGAGGGAATGAATTGGTCCTACTCTTTTGGGTCCTGACAAGAATTGGCTCATGCAAAGTATTTGTATTCTAACACCAAGTTAGATGGTTTTGACAGGTTTTCAGTGGCAATATTCTTACATGGCTATTCATCATACCTCCTAAGGAAATATTCTCTATAAGGACTTGAACTACTCTTTTTCTATTTAATTGTTCATTTCCATACTATTTAATAATGTATACACTAACAGCCTGTAGGTACTAATACATTGAAATGTGGCTAGTCTAAGTCTCAAATATTTTGTGGGGAAAAAATGCAAAGTAGATCAGATGTAATTGTTTTAAAACATCTGTAAATATTTGAGGCACAAAATTCTTATATAACATTCCATGCTAAGCTCATTATCCTTAGCTTTATTTCTCTCTTTTATAATGTGGATGGTAAAATATTTAAACATATACAGTTTGTGGAAGTTATGTGGTCATTATATGACATTAGGGTAGATGCAAGATGAACTTGAGTATTAAATTTAGAAAGGTGAAACTAATGTGAGAATACTAATTGTGATAGGAGAGAGAAGTAATACACTCATTTGATGGGATAGCAGTAATGGAAGAATGGATAGCTAGGGCAAACATCAGTAGTCTAGTGTTGACATGGGCAGATTCTCCTTCTTTTTCTATGAGAACAAGAATACTTCATGTAGTATCATGTAGGGAAAAAGTATTGAATAGAAAGTTTTGGGAAAAGAAACAAAGAGTTAGAGATGTTGGAGGAAGAAATGTACAACTTCTGGCCATAACATTCAGTATTTTTCCTTGATTTTTGTTTTTGCCATTGCCCTGTGTTCTTTACTAGTGCCTCAAAAGTTTTCATCAAGTATTATAAAAGAAATCATAGCATGCAATGTATGTTCTAAGGAAATTATGACTAATATGAACAATTATTTTAATTTCCCCCTGTAAATTATTATTTAAATTTCCTTCTTAAAGTTATTTGAAGTCCGCAGACTATTTATTATTTATATTCATAACTCATTTGAGGTATGAGTATGATGAATGTAGAATTAATAATATGATTAGAAAACAAATTCAAGGATGTGTTTTCGGATCCATAAATAGCAAATCTCTCTGTAAATAGCAAACATTTTTGATTCTTTTGTTCCACTTGTGATAAGTTTAAATTTGCACCTGCATTGAAAGACCTCCATGTGGAGCCCTTCCCACTCCAAACCCGAGATGACACTCGCTCACCCAGGAATCACGGATGACAACAGTCTTGATGCAAAAACATGAGGTAGTTTAATAATGGAGCTCCAGGTTGATACGTATCTCATGCAGGAGAATGAGAAATAGACCACGAGGCCCGAAAGCTAGGGGTTTTTAATAGGGAGGAGGGTCGGGGACTCGGGAGAATTGGTGTGGTTGCACATGATTGGCCCATTTAAACATCAACAGAACGATTACACATTTGCAGAATGGTACATGCAAGTCAGGATGTCAGGAGACTTGGGAGGCGGACGCTTATCTAGGTCAGCAGAACCCCTGGTTGACATATGACTCCAAACTATGTCAGGAATATTTTAACAACGGGCCTGCCTGGATGCGCCCGGGCCTGTTTCACTATGTTCTCCACCTCAGGCTTCTAAGCTTATAAACAACTTTTTCTTTGAATTATTTGACATAAGTTACATGAATCAGGCCTCGAATTTTATCTTAAATTCCATTTCCATTTAGCATAAAGCCAATTTACAGGTAAATAGGAGAAAAGTGAATTGGTTAGCAAATGTTGCACTTCATGCTATGTATATATTTCTCCTGTGTTGGCTTCTATCAGGGAATAGTCAATGTCTATACTCTTTCTGCCCCTGGGGGAATGCAAAGGCCTTTCATTCCAGACACACTGCCCTTGGGAAACAATGAAGTCAGTCTTTCTGAAGTCTTTCTGTCCACCTCATGTCACAGTAGCTCTGATAACTAATGGCTACTGTTTGATATAAAAGCCCAGATTTTCTAGCATGTCCCAGCCCAAGGTGGAGCCTGCAGGGTAAACATGCTCAGTGCTCAGGGGAATAAATAGCACCATCACCAGTGCCTCTGCCTAATTCAACTCTGGATAACTTAATGCCTGAACAGAGTCTTCTGTTAAGGGGATTGTTCAAACAAGGCACATGGTAACTCAGATGTATGTATCCTTAAACTAGCGTTCCATATTAGCAACATTTCATGCTGGGGCAGTGTTTGAGAAAATTGAAATCTTTGCTCTGTTTGTACATAAATTTCCGTAAGTCAATGGTATTTGAGATGATTGTTTTAATTTTCCCAGCATATAAACAACAAGACTTAGGCTAGTTAAATGCAAAATCAGAGCAGTCCATAGTGAGTTACTAAGCTTTAATCATTGGATACTCTGGATAATAACGTTTTCACTCTACACCGACTTTACCAAAATCTAATAAGCAAATTTCAGTTATTATTGCTTTATGTACTATTCAAACTCTTCTGCTTATAGCAAAACATTTTAAATTATTGTCTGCTAGGTCTTAATCATACCCTTATGCCTATAATATGAACAGGAAAGATTTTTACTAAATAAGAATGTGTTTGGGGAAAATTTTTCTCTTGTGCATACATAACCATTGGACAAATTATTAATAGCAAGGGAATGGGTAATGAATACTAATATTCAAACAGTTTTTCCACAACAGGGTTATCCCCTGTTACTAACATGGAGAGGTCCACTGTGGTTTGCTCGAAGAATACCCCTTAGAGTTTACATGTTTTCAATTTCTTTACCATCATTCTACTTCATTCCACTGGATTCCTCAGAATTAACATTTTCTCAATCCCTTTACCAATCATTTACTTTTTCCTTTTTCATTCCTCCTCTTCTGTCTTTAGGCAAAATCTTGCCTGGAAACCATAACAGACCTCAGTTTGATATGGAAACAAGTCCAGCCTCATATTGTTGGTTTCTCCCCAGTGCTGGGAACATAGACTCATATTACAATAGTCAGCCTTCCTAAAGCAATATGCTCAGTGTGTATCTGGATTAGTAAAGTTTTATTGGCTGTATTTGAGAAAATTTTTGTACAATTATTAAATGTTAACTTACTCGGACAAAATATTTTAATTTCTATTTTTTTCTTCAAGGTTCTGAAGATATTCCATTGTTTCAGGTCTCTAAATATCTGATAAATCTACTATCTTTTCAATTTGAAATTCAAAATTCTGTCTTTTTGTCTCCTTTGATTTATATTTTCCTGATGGTTGATAAATGTGTTATTAACATATCAGTAGTAAAGTTTATGTATATGTAGCCATGCTTCTTAAACAGAAAGTTCTCTTCATATTCTTTTAAATAATATTATTTTCTACACTATCATCATACTTTGCTGCTAAGCTAAAGAGGAACAAAAATAGCAATACAGATGTAGATTCTGCTTTTTAAGTTTAAAGTTGGAAAAAATAAAAAGAATGTAGATGCCACCTAATGCAGTAATTTTAGTGGCAACATATTTAATGACAATAACAGAAAAGTTGGACATCAAAAGGTTTACTCATAGTTAAAATAATCATTGTTAAAATTAATGACAGAGAAAAACTATGATGAATATGAAGATTATTGCATATTTTATATTTTATCATATTTAATAATGGAGTATAATAGAGTCATAAAATGTATAAATCAACAGGAATGCAATGAATTCCCTCAGTAAAGATTTATGTATATGTATGCACATCAAAATTGGACTTCTTGGGATGTCAGAATAAAAAATAAAAAATTAAATTAATTTACAGAATTTTCAAAATATGTATTTTAATCCTATTAAAATGCATAATGTATAGTCTGTAAATTACTTAGAAAATAAAAGATAAAAATTATTTTCAGGACTAAAATAGGATGGCGATTGTCTTCCTTGCAATATGTGTTCCATTCAAAATAATTTGACAAATGGTGTGGACTTTACAAAATATCTATCTCACACAAGCATTTCTCTGTCAGTTTCAGGTCTGTGATACTTCTAGAGTTATACTAGTGCAGTAGCAAGAATATTGAATACTCTGCATTATAAGTCTGTATCTATTCTTATGGATGTGCTTTTAGAAAGAAGAAGCGGCAGATTCTAAGGTATTAGAAAGAGGTGGACAAACTGTGGCATCACTGTGAGGTCAGAGGACAGATAGTGTTGGAGTAACAGCAGAAAGCTAGATAGTATAGTCTAGCTGACCATATCAACACTGGGAAGGTAGACACAAAAGGATAAGAAATTCAAGGTCGTTCATTCTTAGGTGTAATGTGTTCAAGGCTCTCATGGGCTACATGAGACCCTGACTTATAACAAACAACTAAAACCCCAAACCAAAAACCAAGACACAACAAAATAATATTTAGACCAACCCAGGTCAACACTAAAAATAATTGAGAAAGATCAGCTTATCCAGTCAGGAAACATTTCTGTGGAAGTTATTTGGATAAATGATGTAAAGGAAGCACTGTTTCTTCTCTAATTACTAGCCTTGTTTTGGTCAACTCAGGGCAGTGCTCTCTTTCAGACAAGGTAAAAATAGCTGTACTGTTCACCAAGGGTTTTCTGCTTGGGGTAGTACTTTCCAAGGCTAATATTGCCTCTCTGGAGTGCTCATGGCTGGAGAATTTATTCAGCCATGCTTGTAGTGGTCCTCTGAAGCACTTAGAGTGTCCTCAGTGTTTTTAAAGGGCCCTAAACAGCCAGGCTTCCATGACTGAAGTCCAGCTGGATACTAGTAAGAGCCCACATAGCAGATAACTTCTATTTCAATATTATCAGACATAAGCCAACACAAGATGGTTTTAATACTTTATAGAGAAACAGTGGAGTGGTGTATACTATCTAGGTTCAACGAAACCTCAATAATGAATTATCAATACTAATGACCTGTAACAGAACTTAATAGCAGTTTACATTACCATGCTTAACTACCACCTCGACATCATGGAGAGAGGTAAGTCATATGATCTGCTTTAAGAACACCAGTTCTGCAGTTCTCTGAAAGCCTGGTGATCAGCCTCTTCTAATAGTTGCTGTAGAATTAAGAAGAGCTCAGAGAAATGACCCAAAGAGTTGAAGGGGTTTGCAGCCCCATAGGAGGAACAACAATATGAACTAACCAGTACCTCCAGAGCTAACAGGGACTAAACCACCAACCAAAGAGTACACATGGTGGGACTCAGGGTCCCTAATGCATATGTCACAGAGGGCGGCCTAGTCATTCATCAATGGGAGGAGATGCTCTTGGTCCTGTGAAACCTCTGTGCCCCAGTGTGGGGGAATGCCAGGGTCAGGAAGTGGGAGTGGGTGGGTTGGTGAGCAGGTGGAAGGGAGAGGGGATAAGGGGAGTGGAAAACCAGGAAAGAGGGGATAACATTTGAAATATAAATAAAAAAAAAATCTTAAAAAAAAAAGAATAGCCCAGAGGATAGGCTCTTCCTTCTGTCTCATTTAGAAATGATTGTCAATGTTTAACATCCTTAATCATCAGGGAAATGCAAATCAAAACAGCCTTGAGATCTGAGATTCTACCTCACACCAGTCAGAATGGCTAGGATCAAAAATTCAGGTGACAGCAGATGCTGACGAGGATGTGGAGAAAGAGGAACACTCCTTCATTGCTGGTGGGATTGCAAGCTTGTACAACCACTCTGGAAATCAGTCTGGCGGTTCCTCAGAAACTCCCTCAGAAGATGTTCCAACTGGTAATAAGGACACATGCTCCACTATGTTCATAGCAGGACTATTTATAATAGCCAGAATCTGGAGAGAACCCAGATGTCCCTCAGCAGAGGAATGGATACAGAGGAATGTGGTACATTTACACAATGGAGTACTACTCAGCTATTAAAAACAATGAATTTATGAAATTCTTAGGCAAATGGATGTATCTGGAGGATATCACCCTGAGTGAAGTAACCCAATCATAAAAGAAGTCACTTGATATGCACTCACTGATAAGTGGATATTATTAGCCCAGAAACCTAGAATACCCAAGATACAATCTCCGAAACACAAGAAAATCAAGAAGAACAACACGTGGATACTTCATTCCTCCCTAAAATAGGGAATAAAATACCCATGGAAGGAGTTGCAGAGACAAAATTTGGAGCTAAGATGAAAGGATGCACTATCCAGTGACTGTCCTACCCAGGGGGTCCATCCCATAATCAGCCACCAAATGCAGACATTACTGCATATGCCAGCAAGATTTTGCTGAAAGGACCCTGATATAGTGGCCTCTTGTGAGGCTATGCCAGTGCCTGGCAAACACAGTAGTGGATACTCACAGTTATAGGGTGGAACACAGGGCCCCCAATGGAGGAGATAGAGAAATTATCCAAGGAGCTGAGGGGTCTGCAACCCTATAGGTGGAACAAAAATATGAACTAACCAGTGCCCCCAAAGCTCGAGTCTCTAGCAGCATATATAGCAGAAGATGGCCTAGTCGGCCATCTTTGGGAAGAGAGGACCCTTGGTTTTGCAAACTTTATGTGCCCCATACATGGGAATGCCAGGGTCAAGAAGTGGGAGTGAGTGGGAAGGGGAGCAGGGCAGGGGGAGGGTATAGGGAACTTTCAGGTCAGCATTTGAAATGTAAATGAAGAAAATATCTAATAAAATCATTTAAAAAGAAAGAAATGATTGTCAATGAAAACCAATAGTTTTTGGGGTTTTGGATTCTAAAGATGCCAGTGATGCTTCAGAAAAGAAGAAACCCAATGTAGCCTTTCTGCTACAAAAATGCTCATATTCATAAGGAGGCGTGGTAAGATACATTACATATAGTTACATCAAATGATCATAATCAGAAAGGGAAAAAGCACAGTAAAACACATTTTAGTTTATGAAAAACTATTTAGAAAAATAATAAATGAATGAAGATTTTTAGTGTTCTTTGAAGTACAACTTGAGCACATGTTTCTTCTTTGATTTTGAAACACAGGGAGGCACAAACTTCTTTCATATTAGTGGTGTAATGATTTGTGTCTGCTTATTGAAAAAGCAATGAAGAACTATTTGCTTGTGCTGTCAGACTCCTTCTCATACATGTTAAACCATGACTCTATAAATTGAATGTTCATGCTTGGGAGAATCTATGCCTAACTCCAGATTTCAATAAATTCATACTCTTAAATAGGTAAGTCAAATGCAGAGCCATAAAAACAACTACGTGGAAATGCTAGGTGTGATCTGGGAGATGCTTCAGCAGTGAGAGAGCTGCTTCTTCACCTGCAGGAGGACCAGACTTCCAATCTCGAGGACACAGGTAAAACCTGGCATAGTGTTTTCCAAACCAAGTGAAGATCATTTGCTAGGGACCTGCAATGAAACAAAAGCCAAATAGGTTCACATATTAATCTCAATGCTTCTCAGTATCCCTTGTTGATAATTTATTAATATATTATTTTTGTAAAAATACATGTCATCTATATCATAGATGCTTATAGATTAAGTAAACATGGGGTTTGATGCTTATTTAGAGTTTAGATCCCATCATACTTTAGAAAAAACAGGACTTTCAAATTCATCTCTAAAATCAGCTTAAATCTAATGCCAAATTTCAGCATGTATAACATCATACCTCATTCTTTCTTTCACTTATTGGAAGATAATAATTGGGGACCTAAAATAAGCCAGGATACTCTAGGACATTCCGTGGATAAACAAACATCAAAGGAATTATGCCTTTTAAAAGTTTTTATTTTTAAAATATTTGGTATATTGTTTAGCAATGCATAAATTTTACATTTATACCTGTACTATCTTGTTGAGCTAAATAACTCCTGATTTGGAAAGTCAGTTTGAAATTATATACTAATTATCATAAACTGCAAGCAAGGAAGTTTTTCCAAATGTGTAATAATGCGTACTGTAGGTCACATTTGACCCTGTGAAAAGATTTAAAATTTAAAAAGACCAGGAGTGCTAACCATATATGCCACACACAATGTATTTGTGAAAGGAGTTCTTTAAATTCAAAAACTGTAACAAATGAATTTTTTATACTACCAAGTATGCTAGCATAATTGAAATGCTTTTAATAATAATTTCTAGAGCAATGCATGTAGCAAAAGCTACATAGCTGAATGAATGATTCAAAAGAGTTCTTCAACCCTCTGTAAAATTTGTATTGCTCCTAGGAAGAATAAGGGAAAAAAAAAAAAACCTTATAAAAGGTTGAATAGGCCCGAGGGAACCTTAGCTTGCATGGCCTGTTCCAACTGACCTTGGCTGTTTTATATGCGGTCACATTTTACTTTTCTGCAGATAAAAGGCTGAACAATATCTGCAGCGCATTGGAATAAACACTTTACTGTGCTTATCACGCCACTACAACCAGTCCTTCCACCCCGGCTCACTAGTGTCTTTCTTTATTCAGCTTAGAGCAGGACAGAAGCTTCAACATACTTTTTAACATGAGTCAGATACAACTAAAATTCTGTAACTGGAAATAATAATTCATTTTGACCCTGAGAACATTATTTAATGACATTTTTTATACATATTCAAAATTATGAATATCTCCAATACTAACACTTATATTTGTAAACCCCATGTTAGTGTATCCAATTTATACATTTAAATTATTCATGTGCTATTTATACCATTTATATTTAGCCTTATTAAAAACAAAAAAAAATACTTCTAAATACTGTAATGTGTTAAACATTATTTAAACATTCTGTGGCCTAGGAATGTAGCTCACTGGTTGAAAACACTTGTTGCTAATGAAGAGGAACCAGGCTGTTACTAAGTTTGCCTCAACATCTCTGACTCCAGTTCCAGGAAATTGAATGCTCTCTTCTCTCACACCATTTACATATGGTGCTCATACATACATAGTCAAAATACTCATGTACATGAATATAAACCTTTAAGGAAGTGTTCTATAATGGAATTTTTCCTCTGTTTAGTGTGTCCCTTTTACACATATAAATCACTTATATGTGTAATAGACCCACATTTTTATTTTAGCTTTAAGATTTCATTTCTTCATAGGAATTTGTAAA
The DNA here is from genome assembly GCF_900095145.1 of Mus pahari. NCBI lineage: Eukaryota > Metazoa > Chordata > Mammalia > Rodentia > Muridae > Mus > Mus pahari. Next base: position 62,782,044 of record NC_034593.1, read on the forward strand.
ATCAAATGATGTCTTGATGTAAACAGTCAGAATTTCATTTGGACCTACACAAGTTTGCTAAATGTTCAACATACTTATTAGGAATAAAGAAGCAGATGGTGAAGGATTCAATTAAATAAAAGTATACTGTGTTCTAAAATCATTCAAGCTCTACTGCGTGAAGGAAAGAGTTTAGAGTTTGTTGGCATTAAAACAAATAAAAAATGGGTTAACTTTTTTTGTTTTTGTTTTTTACTTTTCTGCAGAAGTGAGCACAAATACTATCAATACCAGTACTTTCAAGTAGAGTTGTCTAATTTTAAAGACCAAATCCAGTAAATGATACTCTGCCAATTTAGTTCCATATTAATCCCCCAATTGTTTTGAGTAAGATTAAACCTGAACTAATGTTCCTCCTCTTGTACCTTCTGGAATAGCATTTTAGTTCTTGGGATTGTTTGAATTTTTAGTAGTGCAATAGTAAGCATCTAATTATAATTTCTGCTTAAGAAAGATACATACCTTCTTTAAGTATTTTGTCATAACATTTTATAAGTTATGCTTTATTAAATGATACTCAAAAGTATTATGATGACCCATAAAGTCTCATTCTTTGTTTCTATCCATTACTGTCCTATATTTGACTGACTTAAAATTCCATTAAATATGTTTGTGGCTGAGTCTCCTGCTCTTCTCATTATGTTGAAATGGTTTTGTATAAAATTAAAGTGATTTGCTTTCTTGCTTCATTACAGATTTTTTTTTTGCCAGATCAAACAGATATGTTCACTGTTTCCTCACTCCAGAAAGGAACCCAGGAGCAGTTCAGGGTAATGACTGCACCAATGTTCATGAACTAGTGAGTTTCTTATTGAGGCTACAAGCAAGAGTATGAATGAGAGGCTATACATAGGGTGTAAGGATGACTCCAAAGAAACTGCATCCTGAAAGTCCCACCTCAACATGGGTGGACCTGTCTGCACAGCTTATAGGCATGGGACCTCATAAAATTGCAAAGCTTCTGTAAGGCAAAAGACACTGTCAACAAGACAAAAAGGCCACCAACAGATTGGGAAAGGATTTTTACCAATCTTAAATCTGATAGAGGACTAATATCCAATATATACAAAGAGCTCAAGAATCTGGACTCCAGAAATCCAAAACACCCCATTAAAAAATGGGGTACAGAG
>NC_034593.1:62784427-62789554 GCF_900095145.1 Mus pahari
AATAATAATAATAATAATAATAATAATAATAATAATAATAAAAAATCACTTCTCTTTAGCTTACTGGTCAGTCTCCTTCCTTAACAAGATTTTTAAAATTATTTCTTTTACTGCTTAGGAGGAGCCTTGAGAATATTCCATATTTCTTTTCTCCTATCATAAGACTTTTCTTTACATAGTAAGTCTCATGAGATTGCTTGAGGTAATGTTTCAATTGGGATGAAACATACAACAATATGATAAACTTTATGTTGATATTGGAATTAAGTAGAAATACAATTCACATTCTATGCTCCTATCCAGTGTCTTCATCTATGTACCTTGGTTAGTGCTATTTTCTATATGTTTAGATATAGAATAAATAATTCAGAGCAAAGAAATGGAAGACAATAGTATAGACATAATTTTCAGTATCTTAAATGTAGGTATCACTGTCTTCCTTTATTTAAATAACATTTCATCATTGTGCTGATGTGCTATTACAGTTTCTTCCTTCTTTATTATATTTCTTCTCAATACAATAAAGATTATTGAGCAATTCCCAAGTGCCAAGTTACAGGATTAGTAGTGGTAGCAAAATAGTTAAGACACATGTATAAGTTTAGAGGTTTGTTCCAGTGATAGACATAAACTCAAAGTTAAATATTCTAATTCACTAGATAAAGTAGAACAACAAGCAGCAATAGAAAATGTTATAAAAATATAAAATTGAAACTCCAATTTCTTCTGAAACATTTGGAAGGTTTCATAAAGATGGAAAAGTTGGAATCTCCCTATTTGCCAAAACTTCCATCATACCCATGTTTAAAGAAAGAAGGTCTGCTGATGATAGTGCAATACTGATAATTTCTTTTTTATTAAATTTCTGCCATAACTGATGTTTGTCAGAGTCAAGCCATGTGGAAAGGAAGTGCTTATTCCAAACAAAAGGGTCATTACCTAGGTCCAATTAAAGCTCTTTGAAAATATAGGTCAAAGAATGATGAGATAGTTGAAGTATCAGTAATAAAAATAGTTGGTGACAAGCACTATTTAAAAACAGAATTTTAAATGAAGATAGCCAGACCTATTCATTTGATCTCCTTGGCTAATGGCTAGCTTTCTTTTATCCTATGTGATAAGTATCATGAGGCCCTTTTGATATTTACCATCAAAATAGTCGAACTAATTTAACCTTGAACTATAAGATAAAGTGCTATGAATATATTAATGTGCTTAATAGACCACATTATAAATAGAACTAGGACTCCTGTCCAACCAAGTCTTTATGTAGGGCATGGTAATCCAATATATGTTACCTAATATACTTAAAATGTATACTTGTAGTAGTAGTAGAATGGTATGATTTTAAACCATAATGCTAATTTGGGAACATATTGTAAAACTATTTGAAGCAATTTATTTGTTGTGTGATAGGGAATAATGTTATCTTTTTATTTAAGGTTGGGGTGAAATAGGCATAGAAACACAGTGCACAGCTCTTTGTTGGCAGTCTAGCTTTATCTGTGTCCTAACATTACTATTAATGATAGTCTCTTTTACCTTTATAAATGTTCTAACACTAAGAATTAATTATAAGAACAATCAAGTCAAAATATACCTACTTGTGGATATTTTTTTATTACTTTGCATTTGGCTGTAAATCTTTCCTTTTTGTAGTATGTGTTTTCATATAAGTCTATGGAGGTTGGCAACAGCATGAGTATGAGATTTTTCAAACTCTTGCTGTTGGTTCCAATTCCTTTGGTGTGTTTATTGGAAATACAATTTCAAAGCACATACATAGAGATAGAATGAAGTGGTCTAAAGGGTAAAAGGGGAATAATTGTATGATACATGTTCAATGGGGAAGGGTAAGGAGGACCAGGTAGATAAGGATCTATGGGGAGGGATAACTGACATTAAAGATTTTCAAAAACATTGTATGAGAACCTATTACGTTCAAGGCTTCTGAAAATATATGCACATATATAGTTAAAGAATTCAAACACTTATAAGAATGGTTAACATAAAAAAACTCAAACAACAGCACCTACTAGCAAGGATATAAAGTAACGGGGACACTACCCCACTGCTGGTGGGGGTGCAAACTTGTGCAACCATGCTGAAAATGTATTTGGTTTCTCAGAAAATTGGGGATAGTTCCACCCTGAGACACAGCTATACAACTTTTGGGCATATACCCAAACATGCTCCATCATATTTCAAGGACACTTACTCAATTATTTTTGGAGCAGCTTTATTCATAATTGCCAGAAACAGGAAACAACCCAGATGCTCCTCAATTGAAGAATGGATACAGAAAACGTGGTTCATTTATAAAATGGAATACTGCTCAGCTATTAAAAACAAGGACATCATAAAATTTTCAGGCAAACAGATGGAACTAGAAAATATCACCCTGAGTGAGGTAACCCAGGCCCCAAAAGAATATACATTGTATGTACTTACTTATAAGTGGATAATGACTATAAAGTATAGAATAACCACACTAAAAATCACAGGTCTCCAAAGCTGAATAACAAGGTGGGCTCAAAAAAGGATATCTGAATCTTACTCCGAAGGGAAAATAAAATTATCATTGGAGGTGTATGGAGGCAAAAAACTGTGTGGGAGAGGGGATAAGAAGAGGACTATGGAGGAGGGTTATCATGCCTACAAGAAGTACAGGGGCAAAGATGTCACAGAGACTGAGGGCATGGTCAACTAATGATTGGCCCAACTTAAGCAACATCCCATGGAAAAGTACCAATCCCTGACACTATTCATGATGCTATGCTTGCAGACAGGAAGCTAGCATGACTGTCTTCGTTGCAGCTCCACCCAGCAGATGACAGAAACAGATGCAGTGACCCACAACCAAATATCAGACTGAGCTCTGAAAGTCTTGGAAGAGTTGCGGGAAGAACTGAGGAACCCTGAGGGGATACAGACACTGTATGAAGAACAACAGAGTCAGTTAACCTTGACCCTTGGGGGGTCCCAGAAACTGAAGCACCAACCAAAAAAAAAAAAAAAAATCCAACAACATAGAACTGCTGGACCTATGCCACCTGCACATATGTAGCCATGTGTAGCTTGATCTTTATGCAGGTTCCCCAAGCCCTGAAGCAGGGGCTTAATCTGACTCTGTTGCTTGCCTGTGGACCCTGCCCTCCTACTAAATGAACTTCATTGTATGGCCACAGTGGCAGAGGATGAGGATGTATCTAGTCCTGTAATTGAAGATTCAAAGGGTTGGTAGCCAGGGAAGACCTCCTCCTTCTCAGAGGTGAAATGGAGAAGGGGGAGCGGCCATATGAGTGGGAAACTGGTAGAATGGGGTCAGGGGCTGCAATCAAGATATAAAGTTAATAAATTGGTTCTGGACACCCCTGCCCTATCTCTTCGTAACCCCAGTGGTGCTGCGGAAGACTCTCCACACTTCAGGTCCTCAGGATCACTGGTGAGTAGAACACAATCAAATCCAGAGAATCCAGGAGGGGCTTGTGCCAGCAGGAACAGGGACAAAGGAACACTGCCCACCTAGAGGCGGGCTCCCATACAGTCGGGGCCACCCCTCCATCTCTCTCCTGAACCCCAGCAGAGACAGCTGAGCTCTCCTGAGGAATCTCCACACCACAGGTTCTCAGGATCACAGCAGAGGCAGCAGAGAGCTCTGGAGGACCCTCCACACCTCAGGTCCTCGGGATAACTGAAGGTGAGTTGGCCTACAGGGAGGGCTCTGACCCCAGGACTCAGAAGGAGGATCAGAGCTTCAGACTCCTGGACACCTGCTTTGCAAGAAGAGAACTTGCCTGCAGAGAGTGCTCTGACCACAGGGAAGCAGGGGAGAGTTGTATTCCCAGGAGTGCTGATAGAAGCTAACAGAATCAGAGGAGGAACATACTCCAGCCAGAGACAGCTTGAAAATTAACACCAGAGACTTCCAGATGGCGAAAGGCAAACTTAAGAATCTTACTAACAGAAAACAAGAACACTGGGCACGATCAGAACCCAGTACATCCATCACAGCCAGTCCAGGATACCCCAAAAGCAAGATGTGGATTTAAAATCATGTCTCATGATAGTGGTAGAAGATTTGAAGAAGGACATTAATAATTCACTCAAAGAAATACAGGGAACATGCTAAACAAGTAGAAGCCCTTAAATAGGAAGCACAAGAATCCCTCAAGGAATTATAGGAGGCCACTGCTAAATAGGTAGAAGTCCTTAAAGAACTACAGGCAAACACTACAAAACAGCTAGAAAAACAAAAACAAAAACAAAAATCCCTTAAAGAATTACAGGAAAACACAACCAGCAGGAGATGGAATTGAACAAAACCATTAAGAATCTGAAAATGGAAGTAGAAACAATAAAGAAAACCTAAAAGGAGACAACTGTGGAGATAGAAACCCTAAGAGATGGAAGAGAGAATCTCAGGTACAGAAGATTCCATAGGGAACATGGACACAATAATCAAAGAAAATGCAAAATGCAAAAAGATCCTAACTCAAAACATCCAGGTAATCCAGGACACAATGAGAAGACCAAACCTATGGATAATAGTAGATGAGAATGAAGATTTTGAGCTTAAAGGGCCAGCAAATACCTTCAACAAAATTATAGAAGAAAACTTCCCAAACTTAAAGAAAGAGATGCCCAGGAACATACAAGAAGCCTACAGAACTCCAAATAGACTGGACTAGAAAAGAAATTCCTCCCAACACATAATAATCAGAACAACAAATGCACTGAATAAAGACAGAATATAAAAAGCAGTAAAAGAAAAAGGTCAAGTAACATATAAAGGCAGGCCTATTAGAATTAATCCAGACTTCTCCCTAGAGACAATGAAAGCCAGAATATCCTGGACAGATTTTATACAGACAGTAAGAGAACAAAAATGTAAGCCCAGGCTACTATACCCAGCAAAACTCTCAATTATCATAGATGGAGAAACCAAAGTATTCCATGACAAAACCAAATTCACACAATATCATTCCACAAATCCAGTCCTTCAAAGGATAATAAAGGGAATACACCAACAATAAGAAACTACACCCTAGAAAAAGGAAGAAAGTAATCCCTCAACAAAACCAAAAAAAGAAGACAGCCACAAGAACAGAATCCCAACTTTAACAA
>NC_034593.1:62789565-62790914 GCF_900095145.1 Mus pahari
GGGATACAGGGATGGTTTAATATACAGAAATCCATTAATGTAATCCACTATATAAACAAACTGAAAGACAAAAATCACATGATCATCTCATTAGATGCTGAGAAAGCATTTGACAAAATCCAACACCCCTTCATAATAAAAGTCTTGGAAAGATCAGGAATTCAAGGCCCATACCTAAACATAATAAAAGCAATCTACAGTAAAACCAGTAGTCAACATCAAAGTAAATGGAGAGAAGCTGGAGACAATCCCACTAAAATCAGGGGCTAGACAAGGTTGCCCACTTTCTCCCTACATATTCAATATTGTACTTGAAGTCCTACCCAGAGCAATTTGACAACAAAAGGAGATCCAGGGGATACAAATTAGAAAGGAAGAAGTCAAAATATCACTATTTGTAGATGATATGATAGTATATATAAGTGACCCTGAAAATTCTACCAGAGAATTCCACCGGACAAACAGCTTCAATGCAGTAGCAGGATATAAAATTAATTCAAAGACATCAGTGGCCGTTCTCTACACAAAGGATAAACAGGATGAGAAAGAAATTAGGGAAACAACACCCTTCACAATAGTAACAACAAATATAAAATACCTTGGTGTGACTCTAACTAAGGAGGCGATAGATCTGTATGTCAAAAACTTCAAGTCTCTGAAGAAAGAAATTGAATAAGATCTCAAAAGTTGGAAAGATTGTCCATGCTCATGGATTGGTAGGATTAATATAGTAAAAATGGTTATCCTGCCGAAAGCAATCTACAGATTCAATGCAATCCCCATCAAAATTCCAACTCAATTCTTTACAGAGTTAGAAAGGGTAATTTGCAAATTCATCTGGAATAATACAAAACCTAGGATAGCAAAAACTATTCTCAACAATATAAGAAACTCTGGGGGAATCACCATTCCTGACCTCAAGCTGTACTACAGAGCAATTGTGATAAAAACTGCATGGTACTTGAACAGTGACAGAAAGGCACATCAATGGAACAGAATTGAAGACCCAGAAATGAACCCACACACCTATGGTTACTTGATCTTTGACAAAGGAGCTAAAACTACCCAGTTGAAAAATGACAGCTTTTTCAACAAATGGTGCTGTTACAACTGGCAGTTAGCATGTAGAAGAATGTGAATTGATCCATTCTTATCTCATCGTACAAAGCTCAAGTCTAAGTGGATCAAAGAACTCCACATAAAACGAGAGACACTGAAATATATAGAGGAGAAAGTGGGGAAAAGCCTCAAAGATATGGGCACAGGGGAAAAATTCCTTAACAGAGCAGCAATGGCCTGTGCTGTAAGATCAAGAATCTACAAATGGGACCTCATAAAATTGCAAAGCT
>NC_034593.1:62791174-62841172 GCF_900095145.1 Mus pahari
GATGTGGAGAAAGAGGAACACTCCTTCATTGTTGGTGGGATTGCAAGCTTGTATAACCACTCTGGAAATCAGTCTGGCTGTTCCTTAGAAAACTGGGCATAGTACTACTGGCAGATCCAGCAATACCTCTTCTAGGTATATACCCAAATTATGTTCCAACTGGTAATAAGGACACATGCTCCACTATGTTGATAGCTGCCCTATTCATAATAGCCAGAAGCTGGAAAGAACCCAGATGTCCCTCAGCAGAGTAATAGATACAAAATATGTGGTACATTTACTCAATGGAGTACTACTCAGCTATTAAAAACAATGAATTTATGAAATTCTTAGGCAAATGGACGTATCTGGAAGGTATCATCCTGAGTGAGGTAACCCGATCACAAAGAACTCACTTGATATGCACTCACTGATAAGTGGGTATTAGCCCAGAAACAGAATACCCAAGATACAATCTCCAAAATACAAGAAAATCAAGAAGAATGAAGACCAACAGGTGGATACTTCATTACTCCCCAAAATAGGGAATAAAATACCCATGAAAGAAATTGCAGAGGCAAAGTTTGGAGCTAAGAAGAAAGGATGGACAACCCAGACACTGCCACACCCAGGGGTCCATTTAATAATCAGCCACCAAACGCAGACACTATTGCATATGCCAGCAAGAACTTATTGAAAGGACTCTGATATTTCTATCTCTTGTGAGGCTATTCCAGTGCCTGGCAAATATAGAAGTGGATGGCCACACAGAGAACACAGAGACCCCAATGGAAAAGCTAGAGAAATTACCCAAGGATCTGAAGGGGTCTTTAACCCTATAGGTGGAACAAAAATATGAACTAATCAATACCCCCAGAGCGCGTGTCTCTACCTGCATATATAGCAGAAGATGGCCTAGTCAGCCATTGTTGGGAAGAGAGGCCCCTTGGTCTTACAAACTTTATATGCCCCATACATGGGAATGCCAGGGCCAAGAAGTGCTAGTGAGTGGGCAGGGGAGCAGGGTGGGGGGGAGGGTATAGGGGGCATTCGGGATAGCATTTGAAATGTAAATGAAGAAAATACCTAATAAAATAATGTTTAAAAAGTTAATAAATTAACTAAGAAGAGAAAAATATATAGAGCAGTCCTATCACAAGGCAAAAGTGCTCCTATTAGACAACACAGGCTGATAAATAAAAATTCCAGTGTCAGGAATGGAGTTCTTAGTCAGTGAGACTGTAGAATCCCCACCCCAGCCCCTCCAATAGTACAGGCTACTACCAAAGCTCTTCCCTATCTTCCACCCAGAACTTGAGAGTAAGTCTCTAATTCTGGAAACACCATAGACTTATGTCACTGAACATGGAGAAAGTGAGCTGAACTCACCTGGAAGCTTCCTTCCCACTGGTTAGCTTGCAGAGTGCTGGAAAGTATTATGAAAGTTACCAAGGAAAAGACATACTCACCAATCTTGTGAAAGCTAAGAGCTACATGTGTTATCTGTTGCAATAGTAACACCTTTGCAGATAGCTACTTCTGAATGCATTTAATAAGCATCTTTCCCCCAAGTTGAAACCTATAACTGATACTATTATAGGAGTCAAGATCTTGTGACTAGAAAGGTCATGGCCAGAGGGAAAAACCTACACCTATTACTCTATTAAATAGACATTGTATTAAACTGACCTGTAATGACTAATCATTATACATATAGATTAGTGCATTGTTCAGTCTTCATCAGAAAAAGCAGTATGTTGTGATAAATACAGAGACCTACAACTGATTAATACATAGAGAATAAAAGATTGTAGGATATTTGTATCACAACCTGTTGTGGATAGGCCTGGGGCTAATTATATTTAATGTTAATTCTGTTCTCCTGTGAGTGGCTGCAAACAAGGTATGAGTCAGCACTCAGGTGATTTCCTGTAAACCTGCTTCCCACATTAATTTGTAAAATAAAGGAGAGCTAAAGATTGGGCAAAGGAGGGAAAAGGAGAAAATGGAAGAGGGAGAGGACACAGAGGAGGAGGAAGAAGAAGAATATCAGAGTTGAAGCACATGGTCTGAAGAAACATCAAATTCTAATGGGTCTCAAAGATGGAAAAGATGGTCGTGTAGCGGTAGATCTGCCCAATCGAGGCACGCAGCATGTATTCATATTAATTGTGTTGTGTTTTCATTGCCGGGGCATATTTGGGTTGGAGATTTACTGCAACAGCACCCCTCTACCCAAAGCTCCAGTTATGGTGGAAGAGGATTGTATTATCCTTGCATAGGAGATAACTTCAGGAAACAATATTTTCTGGACAAAACAGTATGCCTGCACAAATACATTCTCAGCAATTGAGACAGCATGAGTTTACTCCCTCCTCAAAAAGGTATCTGTCAGAGAGAGGGATGGTGGGCATAAAATCTCACCCTTATCTAAGAAACTGTTTTGTTGATGGGAGCTTTTGGAAGAGCGAAATCAGTGTTCTTTAAGGGTGTGGCATCCTCCATTGAAAGCCAAGTATCCAAGGTATAGGTGTAACATAGAGTACTTGATAGCTTAAAAAAATTAAAGAACATGAACTTGAGTGGGTTGAGATATGGGGATTGACCTGGGAATAGTTGTGGTAGAAGAACGATCAAAATGCATAATGTAATTCTCAATGCACTAATAAACAGTGCAAAAAGGTCCTTTGTATTACTCTATGTACCTAGTATAGTCAGAGGCCTTGTTTTTTTGTGTGAGAAAACAGCCTATTTAAGATAACAAACATGCATGAAAAGGAAAGGATGGGAGGTTATTTCTAATATTGGACAGATGGATGAAAAATTCTGCAAGAGTCCTGTTGCCAAGCACCTGGCATTATTTGAGTGACAGCTGATGATTAGAATCACAAAGAATTTGGATTATTATAGGTGACAGTGTGGCTAATTGAAGAGGTTGCTTATTACAGAATTGGTCACTTTCTGTTTGGCTCCATCCAGGATCCAAGGGCTGCAGAAAATGAATACACAGCACATGGTGTTTTCTTAGGGGAACTAATAGAAGTAGGAGGAAGAGGGGAGGAAGCCTTGCTGAGGGTGGAACGACTCACAGCAGGTTTGAGATGTGTGCTGCTGGGAAGATGCTCATAGCACAGTCTTAAAGTCACAGAAGAAATAAGAGATAACAGCCCTTTAAGATACATTTTTATGTCATTTTCTTACTACACTTGGGCACAGCTTCTTTAGAAGTCAGAAAACCCGATGGATTTGTGCTTCATTACGATATGTATCACGGTTTCTAGATAAGAATATGCCAGGAGGCAAGTTGGAGGAATGTTTTAAGAACACAACAGTGCAGACTGCAAGTATCAGTGCCTCAATTAGAATATTCAGTGGGTTCACATCTTTCAGAGGGGTTTGCCAAAGGCTTCCCAAGCTGTGCACGGAAGCTCTGCCTTTCCTTTGTGCTTTATTAAATCTATTAGAAGACAAACACATCTCTTAGTCATCAGACTTCTTGCTGACAACACCTGTCAGCCTGTCACTCTACTTCATAGAGAGATACTGTAGGGCGTCACTTGACATAATTAGACAGTAAATGGGAAGAAACATATCCAAGATAATTATTCTCACAAAGGGAATGATCCAACTGTTTTCATCTGAAAATAAATTCAAGCAACTACTTGGGGAGATAACACTAGGATGGCTTTGCCGTAAATACTGAATACTGATGGTAGAAATTGTGATGAATTTTCAAATATTGATAAGAAGCTTAGAAATACTAGAGGGTGAGAATAAATGTTAGAAATATAACAATCATACAGAAAATTAAAGAATCCTAAGAATTAAGTATGCACGAGTGCTGATTTTCAAATAGGTTGTTTTAAAAAAAATCTCCCTTTCACTGCTTCACTTTATTTATTCAGCACAAGTAGATTTCAATCTTGATAGATCACACTTTCATTATTCATGACTAATATAATAATCACAAAAGCAAAAATGCTTTTGAAATTTCTTGGTTTATAGTCTCTTGTTATTAGTTTCAGCTGCTCTCATTCCAGTCAATTCTGTACATGATAGACTACTATTATGCCAAGATAAATATATTTGCATGCATACATGAAATTAGCACAAGAATTTTAGTCATGATATGAGTCCTGTTTAGAAATCTACTCCTTGTCTGAGTCATGGAGGAGTGACAGAGCACACTGGATTTCACTCTTAAAATTGTGACAAATATTTTAAATCCTCAACTTGTTTTATTTGTTTGTTTGTTTGGTTGGTTGTTTTTAATTAAATATTTTCTTTATTTACATTTCAAATGTTATCCTTTTTCCTGGTTTCCCCTCTGAAAAAACTCTATGCCATCCCTCTTCCCCCTGCTCACTATCCCACCCACTCCCACTTTCCTGTCCGGGCATTCCCCTACACTGGAGCATTGAACCTTCACAAGGCCAAGGGCCTCTCATCTCATTGATGTCCCACAAGGCCATCCTCTGCTACATATGTGCCTGGAGCCATGAGTACTCTTTGGTGGTTTAGTCTCTGGGAGCTCTGAGCATACTGGTTAGTTCATACTGTTGTTCCTCCTATGGGGTGGCAAATCCCTTTACCTTCTTGGATACTTTCTCAACTTGTTTTTGAAATAAAAAGTTAACTATGGCCAACACATGGAAAGAATTAAAGATCAAAAAATTTCCTTTAACCAAACTGCAAAGTGGCTTTTGGAAATATCCAAGAGAGTTTATTTTGTGGAACTATTTATTACTAGCAAAATATACATCAAGGAACAATAGGAATAATTGGTAAATTTGAACTGAACATACTGCCTGAGAATTGCCTTAATCTCTCAAAAAACATAAGGTAATGTATTTTGGAGGGAAATATTATGAGAACACTCACACCCTTTTCCATAAGAAGAGTCTGTAGAATAGGTATTGTGAAAAGCCAACCATTACCCAGTTTCCTTAGCAACAGGCTAGGTGCTCTTGATTAACATTTGATAGGATATTGACACAGCGCATACACTACTGTTGTTCAGTTTTACTTCATCAGCTTCACAGAACAAGGATCTAAAGTATGCTCATTTTCTTTTCTTTCAAGTGACTTCAGTGGCATTCAGCCAAAATGTCAGGTTACTGAATGAAGATTCAGTGCACATCAGATCAAATATCAGTGGATTTATGCTCAAACTTCAAATTTAAAATAGTCCAGAGTAAAAAGTAGATCACATATAAAACATGAAAAAAGTTGCAAAAAGATGGAAAAGAAGAAGGCTGTGTTATGTTGATTAACTGGGAAACTTTACGCTATCATATTTGGGGAAACATATTTCTGTTGGTTCTGGTGATTCTCATTTGTCTAGACACAGTTTCTTTTACATCCCTGAGGCCTAGGTCTTTTGGAAATGGTTTTGCCCCAGGAGAAAGATACAAACTTCATTATGAATTTGTATATGCATATATATGAGTGATGACAGATATCAAAAAAGTCAGTGTGCCGAGTCAGACAGAAAAACAAAAATGTAAACAGAAATACTTCCTAATAAAAATTCAAGAAGAAAAATAAATGCATATTCATTACAGATTAGTCATCGATTATATCTCAGTACATAAAATGGCATTAAATACAACTTCAATAATTAAATTTATCTCCTTAAATGTCATTTTTTAGAAACATATTCAGCTGAACCAAAATACATAACAAGACCATCTGACAAATGATTTAATAGACAGTCACCTCTTGGCCTTTGCAGGATGGTGAGGGGAGGGAAAACATATACTTCTGTCAATAATTTTATCAGCTCTGATTTTATTAAAAATTCAAAAACATGTTTATGTTTTAATGAAGTTATGGATTCTATGTTCACTCAATTAGTTTTAGAGTCCATATTGGTACCTTATTTATATACTTTCATTTATTCTGAAGAGGCATGTGCTTTGACCTCTGTGTTAAGAGTAAAATCCATTTAGATTTTGTTCATATATTTATAGGTTTTAAGAAGCTTCTACAGTAGTAGGTTTTCGTATGATTTTTCAAATGGACTTACTCTAGCTTTAGTTGTCCCTCCCCTTATTCTCTCCCTTAACCCCTTCTTCCATACTCCTCCCCACTTAGTCTCTCTGTTTCAGTGTGTGCTGTATCTCCACAACTATACTTCCCATTCCTCATTCTTTGGAAGATTTTTGCTTTTCCTCTAATTCTTTATTCTACATTTAACTTTTCTGGTTATATGGATTGCAGCATGCCTATTAAAGTCCTAAATGGTAAGAATGACATTCACACGTACGGGGAAACATGCCACTGCTGTCTTTTCCGGATCTGGATTACTTTACTCAGGGTAATATTTTTCTAGTTCTAGCACCTTATGGAATAATATGGAATCTGAACATAGTTTTGGTTTGCATTTCCTTGATGACTAAGGGTATCTAACATTTCTTTAAGTGTTTTCCATTCATTTGATTTGAGAACCCTCTATTTTTAAACCCATTTATTAATTGCCTCATTTGTTTCCTTGGTTCCACTTTATTTAGTTATTTATATATATTTAGATATTAGTACTCTATCAGATGTGTACTTGGTAAAAATATTTTTATATTATGTAGCCTATTGATTTTTATGAATGGTGGTATCCTTTAAGATACAGAATATTTCAGTTTCATGAAGTCCCATTTATTAATTATTCATAATAGTACCTGTGCATTCAGTCCCTTGTTCAAAAAGTCTTTTACTGTGCCTTGAATTCAAGATTATTCCCCAATATCTCTTCTTTGACATTTAGGTTATTTGGCCTTAAACTGAGTTCTTGGATATCCTCAGAGTTGAATTTTCTTCAAGTTATAGATATGGACCTTTTGGCTTCTTCTACATGAGGCCATAGAGTTTGACCAACACCATTGTCTCACTTGCTCCTCATCTGAGAAGTTTTCTCCTCCTGTAGATTGGAACTAAGGCAGAGACTGAAAAGTGGACAATGTGCAGAGTGAGGGACTGAGACATTTGTTGCTGAATGTAATCTTTTCAAACCCTTCCCCTCAGAGATTAGGCAGCTATGCAGAAGAGGAGGCAGAGAGAGTGTGAGGGTCAGGGTTTATGCATGACACCAAGAAAGCAGGGTCATTAGACACAACAGTTCTGATGCACACACAAATTCACACAGAATGTGACAAGACACATTGTACCTCTACATGTTCAATTCATTTAAGGTTTCCAGAGCAGAGGGGCATAAGTGAGAAAATCCCCCCATCCTCAAGTATCTATCTCCAATGGGCAAAGGGAAAAATCAATTTTCTAAAATGTATTCTAATTATATAAAACACACTTAAGAATAGGCCTTAGGCCAGTAGTCTTCAACTTGTGGGTTGTGACCCTTTTGATGTTCAATGACCTTTTCATAGGTTTCACATAGATGATCAGAAAACACAGGGATTAACATTTCAATACTAACTACTACTAAATTACAGTTACTAAGTAGTACTAAATATAATTTTATGGTTAGGGGTCACCACAACATGAGGAACTGTATGAAATGGCCACAGCATTAGCAAGATTGAGGACTACTGCCTTTGATGGTCCAATGGACTATTTAAGGAAATCAATGGAGTTTTTGTAGATTTATTTTCTCATATTGCTTTCTTCGGGTGTTTTTATCTCACTCATTCTTTGATCATATATTATAGTTTCTAATTTTGTGTTTCTGATGGGCTTTCTGTGTCTATGTGCTTCTGGTGATTTTCTTTTTTGTCTTTTATTTATCATTAATTTTATTCTTTGCTTTTTTACTTGTCCTTCTGTTTCTAAAAAGAGAAAATAATGTGGAGTTAAATGAGTGAACAGGTAGTGGGAATCTGGCTGGTAATGGTTGAGATGAAACCATGAACTGAATTTATTTTATGAATTGCCAGTAAAAATAAAATGCCTAAATTTTCTTTAAGAGTAACACATGTTCCAGAAGTAATCAACAATCCATGGCTGCTGAGGCAGGAACATTAATATCCATAATTATATCCATAAAGGATATATGAATATTACTATTGCTAGGTTTCCCATGACCAGAAGAGTGCCCCACATTCTTGTCAGTATGGGAGCACTAACACAACTCAGAGGATCATTAACAAGCAAAATGAAGACATGAAGTTAGAAAGGAGATGGGGATGAGGGATGAGGAGGAGTTAGATGGAGATAAATGTACATAGATATTATTGATACATATTGTAAAACTATGAAATTTCTAAAGAATGTGTAAAAATAAGAAAGTACTGAAATGTGAAAAAATGAAGGTATATCATACTGTGAAAATTAACACTGCAAATTACTGTACCTACCTAAAATTTCTATTATACATGCCATGCTATTTCTCATTTCTGCGTCTCCAAGTAGGACAAATTTTTGTCTTCATTCGCTTTCCACTTGTCTCTTTCCATTTGTTTAACTCTCACTGATTTATGTGAATGAACTCACACACCTCCCTGAGCTGCCTGTTTCATAGCTTACTCAGACAAATAACAAATGTTTGCTTCACATTCCTATGACCCCTGTCTATATGGTAAAGAGGTCCTGTTTCCTTGTCTTTATACTTCTGAAAGTACACAGGCATAAAAGCATATAGGAAATACCCATACAATGAAATGGCAAACAAACACCTAGTAATTTTGTAGTTGGCCCCTTAAATGTGCAGTATCACCTTAGCCTTTCTTGGTCACAGATGAGCGTCTAAGAGCTGAGCAATAGTCTAAGCAAATGTTGCACTTCTTTCCAACATGCGAGTCCTCTGGTTTTAGGCATTTTTGTTTAAGTTCGTTTTACAACATTGAGTTTTAATTCTCACGTTTTGGATGTGGACAACAGATGGGCAAATTACATTACTAGTAGAAACTCCCACTTACTTTAATAGAGTCACTTCAGAGCCAAACATGTCAGTGTTAGACACGCATATACAGTTTTCTAAGTATGTTTACATGTTTTCATTTTTGTACTAGAAGCTTCCAAAGGTTCTTTTTGTCCTTACAGTAGGTGAGGTCAGGGTAAAGAAAAATTCAAACCCATCAATACTAACATTTAAGCATAGGCATGTTGGATATGCCTTTCATATTCTGTTTCTTTACTTCATGACCTTGGCCATAGTCGGATATTCAATGCATTGTACTGTCTTTCTGAATAGAAGTGAATTAAATTGAATCACATAAAATTTCTCTGACTTGTAGATATTTCAACAGAAAAGTTTTTCAATATATGTGTGTTTACATAGAAATGAAGATCAAAAGGATTAGAGGGAAAAAAGGAAAGGGTAGTTCTTTCCTACTTTTCTTTATAGGCCAATTTAGATCGACTGTAGTCATTATGCATTATATATGCTCAGAGTTTTTAATAATTCAAATGATTTAAAAATATCCCCTCTACAACAACAACAACAACAACAAAACACAACACACACACACACACACAAAAACAAGTGGTCTTATAAGAACTGAAAAGATTATATTCAATAAGAATTTTTCAATTAGAGTTGGTGAAAATAGAGACCATTCACTTGGAGGAGAGCAAGAAGGTGTACATGGAAATGTATGGAGGGAGTTAAGGGAAGGTAGAAATCTTGTAATTACATTACAATCTCAAATTAGGTAAACAAATGAATAAAAAAATAAATGCAGATGGACTAGGTACAATCTGGTTATATTAATCTTCAATTTCTAGGTTCCACAAAACCCGTCCCTCAAAATGAGGAGTGGAACAGAAATACTATGAGAATGCTCAGGGAATTAATGGGTGTAACAAAGCCTGAGCCTTTTGTGCCAGATCCTGGTCCTAGTTCAGCTTCTGTACTTTTGCCTACTAAAGCATTGATGCTTCTTGTGTGACTTTTTTCTGTGGAGACACAAGGAAACACCTATTCAAGCCAGATAGGAAACTACCAGCATAACCAATATAATGAACTCCTCAATCAAAGTCTAACTTGGTGAACCAATGAGTGTCCTGTACTTACAAAGAGGTGAATGTGTTGATGGTGGCTTGAAGGAGTGCAGGCAGGTAACACAAGGGCAAATCCATCACCAAATGCCTGCACCAGATGAGTAACAACTTATCAAAAGCTGCAATCTCCAAGTTCCCAGAACCCTTTTAAGCATCTCAGCTAAACAGGAGTGTGTCCCTACCCAGTAGTTGTTACTGCTTCTAAAATCTTGGAGAAGACTCTTGCAAACCTTGTAGTTTTCTGGAACTTCTTGATCTGTATGGGTTTTATTCACATCCGGAGTTGTGAGACCCTCACTACGGGAGGGAATATTTCAAATCTCAGCTA
This sequence comes from Mus pahari, assembly GCF_900095145.1. Taxonomy (NCBI): domain Eukaryota; kingdom Metazoa; phylum Chordata; class Mammalia; order Rodentia; family Muridae; genus Mus; species Mus pahari. Next base: position 62,801,430 of record NC_034593.1, read on the forward strand.
ATAACTAGAAATACTGTGGCAACCAATCTTGGTGCTTTTGACACAGAACAATGTGAGAGAAAACAGTCAGCCCAAGTGGAAAGCAGCATCGAAATTGAACACAGTAATTAAGCAAATGTCTCTATACATACTTTTACTCTGTAAATTAAACTGCACAGGAGGAATATCAGGGAGCATAATATATTGATATAGAATAACATATCGGTCATGCTTTTAACTGAAATTTTTTTTGATTATCTAATTAATACATAATGTTATTTTGTTTGGTCTTATTTTGTTTTGTTTTGGATATGGTTGTTGAAAGTTGATGTACAATTTATTTAGTTAGTTAATTTTCTTTATTTTTCTTTCTATATTAGATATTTATTTACATTTCAAATGTTATCCCTTTTCCAGGTTTCCCCTCTGGAAACCTCCATCCGAGCCCCCTCCACTGCTACTATGAAGGTGCTTACCCACTTGTCCAACCACTCCCGACTCCCCACCCTGGCATCCCTCTACATTGGGGCCTAGAGCCTTCCCAGGAGGAAGGGCCTCTCCTCCCATTGATGTCCTACAAGGCCATCCTTTGCTGCATATGTGGCTGGAGCCATGATACCTTTCAAGTGTATTCTTTTATTGGTGGTTTAGTTCCTGGGAGCTCTGGGGGTCTGCTTGGTTGATATTGTTGTTCTTCCAACAGGGTTACAAACCCCCTCATCTCCTTCAGTCCTTTCTCTAACTCCTCCATTGGAGACCCCATGCTCAGTCCAATGGTTGGCTGTGAGCATCAGCCACCATTAGCCAGGCTTTGAAAGAGCCTCTCAGGAGACATCTCTATCAGGCTCCTGTCAGCGAGCACTTCTTGGCATCTGCAATAGTGTCAGGGTTTGGTGTCTGTATATGTGATGGGTCCTCAGGTGGGACAGTCTTTGCATGGCCTTTCCTTCAGTCTCTGCTCCACACTTTGTCTCTGTATTTCCTCCTGTGAGTATATTGTTTCCCCTTCTAAGAAAGATTGAAGCATCCATATTTTGGTCTTCCTTTTCTTGAGCTTCATGTGGTCTGTGAATTGTATCAGGTATTCTGAAATTTTAGGCTAATATCCACTTAAGAATTTGAACAGGTGCGGAGATTACTCAGTGGGTAAGCATTTACCACACAGAGTATAAGGACCGGAGTTTGAGTCCCCAGAACCTGTGTAAAAGCTGTAAAGTACGGTGGATGCTTGTAATCTTAGGGCAGAATGGGAATATAGGCAATCTACAGAGCAACCTGACTAGGTAGGTTAGATGGATTTATGGTTTATTGGTTCAGTACGATGCCCAAACTCCATAAATTAAGTGGAGAACAATTGAGGGAGACACCTGATGTTAACTTCTATTTTCTACAAACATGCACACATGTATTAGAACAAATTTAATGGACCCAAACTCATTCAAATACAAATCTATACATGTATATATACTGCCACACTCACAAAAACGTTTATATTTGGGCTAGAAATGTGCTTTCATGTTTTAAGTCCCAGGATCTGTGGGAACTGACTGGGAAATTCTTTGCAAACATCACATACAATGATCGTAATACAATATGTGCTCACTAAAAGAATGAACTGAGAAAACTAAGGTTTCCTAATAAACTGTTAAAGGAAACACTATCTATGTTTTAGGAGGAGGGCATGGCAGCAACAATCCTCAGAAGCCTTTCCATGCCATCAGACAAATGCCAACAGAACCTGACAGGACAGTCTGTTTAGAGACTCTATGAATCCATTTCCTGCTGTATCAAAAATGACAAAAATTAGATGAGAAAGTGCTTGTTTCTCGCAAAGTATTTTTGTTTGTTTGTTAGTTCTTTGTTTTTATTGTCTCTCCAGGCAGGACTGTGTCAGAAACCAAAAAAATTCTTCTGGAAAAGTTTATAGATTATAACATTTTAGAAGAGAAAATATCAACGTCTCAAGTGATCTTTCTCATGAGGAAAGATTGTGTGGCTGATGTTCTGAGCATGTTTAGTCTTATGCTTATTAGTCAACCAGCTTTAATTATATGACTATCAAAAGCAGTGACCTTTAATTTAGAGTTTCTAGGTATCCTGTTTGATTTCATTTTTTTTCCACTGCCTCTATCTTATTCATTTTAACCATGCCTTAAGTTATATGATACCATCACAGTCACATGTCGTTAACTATATTTTGAGCATTACTTAAACTTTCACACTTATGGTCCATATTCTAGGATGTTAATTAGTTCTACCTGTGCCTTGTTAAAATAAGCAACTGCACTAAGTCAATGACAGTGTTCTGTGTTAACTGCTAGCATCACAGGCTTGCCAGCATGGCAGCTATTATAAACCTTGTGCCAGTCTCAGGAGATTGTTCTGGAAAGCTGTCAGGCTAAATGCAGGAAGCCATTTTGTGTGTGGCTCGGAATTCCTGCAATTGCTGACTATGCACCAGCAGCACAGAGTGTGCTGGCATTGGCCTTCCCTCTGGGTATAATGTTTTGAGTATTGCTGCCATTTAAATTCTTGAAATAGACTGGAATGGGTCCAAGTGGCATGATTGGTACAGGCAGTACAAGTTTATTAGAGGCATTGGGGTTTGCCCTCGGTCCTGAAAGAACTATTACTTAAGTCTTAAACAATCTCTGTTGTTGTGTGAAAGCATGAGGTCATGCATCTGTTTCATGTTGGTAGTGATGCTGAAACCATGTATAGATCTCAGCGTGCAGAATGTGTGATTTAAGCTTCCTATGCAAAGCTTGCTATGCTGGCGTTCAAACCAGAACAAAGGCACAAGTGCATTTGATTATCATGTTCATACTTAAGCAATTTAATATTCAGAGGTTTATGTGGAGCCGCTATAGTTCTGTTAAATGAACTATCATTTGCCAATGTTGTTAAAAAAAAAAAAAAAAAGTCTATGTGAGATGCTTTCTTTTGGCACAAGATGGCATACTTTAACTTCAGAATCCTGATCTAATCACAACAAACTTTCTCATTGGAAATGGAACCCAGCCAGCTCCTCAATCTCTCAAAGCAGAAACCAGACCTACAAACAGAAAGGGAAAAGCAGAGAGATGCCTTGCAGCAAAGAAGGAACTTGAGTTATGATGGGGGTAGTTGGCTTGCCGAATATGTGTGTGGGAGGCAACCTTTTATTTAATAAATTTGAAAAGTAAAAAGAAAGTCAATGTTTCATTCTACATATATGATGAAATGGCTTTCATTTTAAAAGTCACGTAGTTCTTATAAAATTGAATTATGTAAAAATGCATTATTATGAATCTAAAATTTCTATTGTAACAAAAGTATTATGCTGTGTGATCAACTAGCTAGTATTGTTGGCTACATTGTTTCTACTATGGTGTGTGTGTGTGTGTGTGTGTGTGTGTTTACCTCTTACAAACAATTATTATCCTGGTCTCTAGCCAACTCCCCTAGGAGTTGGCTTCTGTCATTTATATGCACTGGATAGTTTCTGTACCAGTGAACCCTATTATAGCATACCACTGCTGTCTGGTGCTACTCAGATGTAGTCAACGGAAAGAACATTGAGTGGTTTTAATTTAAGATGCACTGGAATTGTCTGAGCCCCTCTCAGTTTCATACTTAGCTAAACGTATTGTTAGCACATGGCAGCTCTTGTTCTTCATTTTACTGAATGATGTCTGGCATGGAAATGTATATCTTTGAGATAATTTCTTTTACGCAAAAATGTGACTGTCTGGTCATTTCAATTTCTAAGACATTCCTGCACTGTACCTCATTGTTTATAAGGAGCACATAACAATATAGTTAAAAAATAATGTAAGAATCACAAAAAGGGCCATCCATTATTCATATGTCATATAAAGGTTCACAGTATTTTTATATATATCCTCTTCTTTTTAAAAGTGCTAAGCATGTTACTTAATTAACGAAAAATGTTATCTCTGCTTTTCTCATTTACAAAACAGCTATAATGGTTTCTGCTTTGTCTACTATATGTCTCTCACTCTCTCTTTCTCTCCCTCCTTTAAGTCTTCACATCTACTGTTATTAGTCCTTAATGGCAATAATTAAATCCACTCTTGCCAGTGCAAGTGGAAAGAGGATTGTATAGTGATATTTGATATCTTGTAAATTTTGTGACACCTGGTAAAGCTGGAAAGAATTGTTACTCACTGTGCTCAGCCAGAAACAGCAGCAATAGCAGCAGTCATCATATTCCGGGAATGTGCTGCACAAAGCTACTGGTCTGTGCTGCCTCCGATCACTCAGAGATAAGTGTTTTCTACTAACTTGAACACTCAGGCACCATTACTATTGTGACTACAATAGAGTACAATTGTTCAACACTGCCAGATTTTCACATTACCTTATTCAGTATATTTATTTCAGGAAATCGAGAAGACTTTGGCAAGGGAATTACAGTATTACATCAATGCCAGCAGTGAATCTAGAAAAATACAGCTTTGGAGAATCGGCTGTTCAACGTGCTAACTACACGACTACGTGACACTGTGTAGAGATGGCTAAAGAGCTGTAGGCAGTTGCCCCAGGTTGCTTTCTGCTGCAGTGATAACACAATGACCAAATCAACTTGTAAAACCGAGGCTTGTTTGTCTCATAACTTACAACCCATCACTGACAGAAGTCAAGGTAGAAACTCCAGCTAGGAACTGAAGGCAGGAACTGAAGCTGGAACCCTGAAGAAAAGCTGCTTATGTCTTACTTGTTTTCTTATTCAACCAAGGAGTACCTGACCAGCATTGTACTACTACACTGATCTGGTCTCTCCCACATTAATCGTTAAGTAAGAGAGTGCCTCAGACAGGTGACAGCTTTTGGGATAGACCCTGCTCTAGTAGTACAGGACCCACATAAGACCAACCTACACGTCTGCTTCATGTGAGCAAACGGACTTAAGTCCAGCCTGTATATATATTTTTGGCTGCCTGTTCAGTCTCTGAGAGCCTCAAGAGTCCAGGTTAGTTGATTATGTTGGTCTTCTTGTAGAGTTCCTATCCCTTTTGGACCCTGAAATCCTTCCCCCAACTCTTCCATAAGAGTCCCCAAGCTCCATCCATTGTTTCTCTGTGGTGTCTGAATCTGAGTCATTTGCTGGGAAGCGCTTCTTGGAGGACAACCCTGCTAGACTTCTGTCTGCAAACATAACAGAGTCTCAGGGATGAGCCTCAAATTGGGCCAGATACTGGTTGATCATCAGTCTCTTCTCCATCCCCCATCCAAACATTTCTTGTAGAAAGGATAAATTTTAGGTCAAAATAATTGGTTTTTGGTGATGGTGTTTCTACCACTTGGCTAGGGTTCCTGCCTTGCTACAGGAGGTTCCATCTTCAAGATCCATATCCTTAATGCTATGAGTCACAGCTAAGTCATACCAACTGATTCTTGGAGCATCCCTTATACTAAGTCTTTGTCACATTCTGAAGATTATGCCCACTCCCCTACTTCCCCACAGATTTCCATTATCCATGGGATATTTCTTCTAGCTGGGCTGCCCTGTCTGGCTTCAGTGTGAGAGGATGCACCTCTCCCCACAGAGACATGATGTACCAAGGTGTGTGGATACCCAGGGAAGAAGGGGAGGGGAGATAGGAGGAAGAATTGTGAGAGGCATATACAGGGCAGAGGCAGTGAGGAGGATGTGAAGTGAATAATAAAATAAGAGTACTTCATAGAAAGACATCCCATAGGTCAATTTGATGGAGACAATTCCTCAATCATGACTCCAGTTTGTGTGAAGTTGACAAAAACTAACTACTATATCAATCAAGAAAGGTTGCCATTGTTCTGTTGTTTCAGAAATAAATATTGATAGGGTCATACTATGTAGCCTAGCTTGGCTGAAGTTCATTATGTAATTAGGCTGAGTTTACCTTTTGTATCACTGAATATAGCTTAAGATTCAGTCCTGGTACTTGAAAGCTGTCCTCTGCCAGAACAAGTGCACTTAACTGCACGGCCATCTTTCCAGCCCCAATATTCACTTCTATGAATGTCAACACAGCTGTACAATGGCTAATATATTCAAGATAATTTAATACTTAAAAAATCTGCATTGTTCAAAGCATTTGGGAAATATCAGTAATAAGCATGCTTATTTCTATATATTAGAAGTATTAATTTTAGTATATGAAACTCAGTTTCATTTTAGTAGAAGTTTATTATGTATCCCTAAGGCTTGAAAATATCTTGGCACTGGGGCTAAATCATTTGGCTTGATGTAGTGATACTAATAAAACCAAGTTTCTTGCCAAAATTTGAGTCCTGATATTTCAGAAGAATGCTTCATTTTAAAGAAATAGCACCTTTATTAAACAATAGTGGTACCTATTAACAAAAGTATTATTTTGTTATTCTGTATTTCTAAGACATCAAAAATTCACTGGGGGAGTCTGTAGTCTAAAGTCTCATAAATATTGCTTAGTTTGTTACTGATTTTAATTGATTTCATACTTGAATTAAAGTGAAGTTTCTCATACTTTTTAATCTTGTGTCAAGCTCACTTATGTCATCCCACTCCTTCATGCTTTCTGAAGTCATCTGTTTCCTAGTGTAACAATTCAGGTCTTATGCCTTGACTGACTGCATTAGAATCTTTACTGTTTTCCAATAGTGGTTTCTATGGATACTGTAAGAACCAGCATAGGAGGTATAGGGACAGCCACTGTGCTTTCATTAAAGATATAGAACCCCATGGAGTAGATGCCAAATGGCTTTTATAGATCCTTACAAATGACTAGTTCTTAAATGTTGCAATTTTTATTATGAACTCAAAGATAAACATTTGTACAGAAAGGAAGTGTTTAGATTCATGAAGTTGGATTAATAATGTAGTAGCTAAAAACAAAAAGAGAAATACCTCATAAATTAGTACCAGGGTCTCAGAGATGTCAGAAGTTTTCATTTTTGTGACTTTACTCACATTATTTTTGAATGCAGACTCTAGCCATATGGTAGAGATAACATAATTAGAAGATTTGACATATCAGCCAAGAAAATCATCTGTGGAAGAAAAGGTCACCTTCATTTGGATGAGCATATTAACAATATATGAGAATATTTTGTTTGCATCTTGGGTTATTTTCCAGACAGCAATTGTCAAGCATCAGCAACCTAGGATATCTGGAATTCCTTGTATTAAGAATAGGTATATATCAGAAGATCATCTTTGTATTATGATATTACTATCACTGGTTAACCATTTTAGGACAGCAGAAATGAAAGACATAATACCAAATGAAAGAGGTATAGTTCAGAAAGAAAATCAAGAGACACAAGCACAGAATAGCTTAAAATACTGCTCTGTAAGGCATTGGTATTCTCTATACTGTAATGTTTCATCAACTTTATTAACATGCTTCTGTGTCTTCAGTGAACAACACAGTTCACCAGCCTGGAATATTAAATATAACAGCAATTATTCAGGATTTTGTTAGATGAGCAAGTAGGTATATATATATATATATATAAAATTCGTTTGGGGAAGAGTTTCCAAAGGACAGAGAGAAGCCACATGGCTGGTAGTGACCCACTACCCAATATCTGTAAATGGTGGTTAGTAGTGAGGAAAGATATGTATACTACTTGGGGCCACATTTGTTGTTGTTGTTGTTTTGTTTTATTTTGTTTGTTTTTATTTGTTTTTGTTTCTATTTTTGTTTTGTGTTTTTAAATGCCTAACTCTTCATAACTGTCATGTAAATAAAAGAACAAGAATTTTAGCATTGCTTTCCCCACAGACAAACACAAGATCATCTCAGGTCCTTCTATTTATGCTTCCAGAATATAGTCAGTCAGTAAATCAGTCTGTCTGTCAGTCAGTCTGTCTGTCTGTCTGTCTGTCTGTCTGTCTATACATATCTAGGTGTGGTTTCATTATACATATCACACTACACTTGAACTTCTGAAGTCCTTTGCTTATGCCTTCCAAGTACTCAGATTAAAGATATATGTCACCATACTCATCTCTAGGCCGAGATTTTAATAGTAATATACCCGCAAAAAGAAAAACTGAAGATTTTAGAAGTAATTAAGACATGAGGCTATTTTTTGCTTCTCAATTATTTTAATCAGGCCAAATCAAGCTTATTGAAGTGCAATATACAGTAGTATAAAAAGTGGTTGAAGCATGATGGTCCTCCCCTTACCTGTAGTAGTACAAGACTGCACACGAAGGCTTTTTATTAGACTTGGTGATATGCAGTATGGAAATAACTAGGTAATGGAAAAAATTATTCTCTAAAACCTGTATTAGGTATCACTTTATAAGTAAATGTTTTCATGTTCTAATAATGTTCCCTTTACAAATTAATTGTAAAATATAGAGACCAGATTAACGACAAAAGCACTGACTATAAAGACCTTCCTGGTCTTTGGCTGCTTACTACCAAGTGTAACCTCTCTCACATACTCAAGTCCTCTGCCTTGGCACTGCAGAGCACTGTGTGATCCACTCATATCTTTGTTATTACTGACCATTTGAGACTATCAACTGGACAAGAGCAGGTGTTATATGTCAGATTCTTAGACAATTTTTGATGCAGGTATAATAAATTGTCTTTATTTGGGCATTCCTGAAATCAGAAACCAGCAATTTCATGTGGCTCAACTCCATGTGTACTTTTGGATATACACAAAATACATGTACATATACAATAAATATACTGTTATGTCTTCATTCATGTACCTGATTGGTAACATTTGGTTTATGCATAGTAAGTTAAAACACTTATTAAGGAAATAATTTCGATATATTGTGATGTTCACTAAACAATTCGAACCTTTTCTTTGTACACATTAATTTGCAGATATGTCCACATATATCTCAAAGCAGATGTCATTTCCCAAGCCTGCTAATTTTTCTTTCTTTCTTTCTTTCTTTCTTTCTTTCTTTCTTTCTTTCTTTCTTTCTTTCTTTCTTTCTTTCTTTCTTTCTTTCTCTTCTTCTCTCTTTCTTCCTTTCTCCTTTCTTTTTTTCCTCTTTAACTTTTCTCCTTTGCTTTTTTTCTCAAATCTCCAAACCCTCACACATATCCTTTTTTATTGTCCTCCAGTTTCATGGCATGTTTTCTCAGTAATGGTTACTGCATGTGTGTGTGTGTGTGTATACAAATTATATGCCTAAATATAATATGTTTAGTCTGAATAATACCACTTACATATATTTTCGGGACTAACCATTTGGCAAGTCTTACTAGCATAATTACCAAAATGGGAACTGAACAAGTCCCATACTAATGTGCATTCCAAAATGGGTGTGGCAAAGCCCACAGACTTCATCCCTACACAAAGAAGCATAGGCAACTGGGGAAATCTGGGAGTATCTCAAAGGAAGAGCACAGCAGAAGGTTGTCTATCTCCACCTCTTTTTCTGAGGCATTATCTCTTTCTAGCCACCAGACCTGGCTTTTTTTCTATATGGCTTCTGGAATCAAACTCTGGTTGTGATATTTATAAGGTAAATACTTAATTTAGAGTTATCGTCTAAGATCTCTTTGTGAAATTTCTTTCAGTACACATTTATCAGACCTATCAGTTAAGATTTACACATTTTGCAAAGACTCAATAGTGGAAACTGAAGTAGCTGTTTTTCTCTGTAACACAGGTTTTAAATGTTAAAACATAAAGGTTGCATACCCTCACCTTTCATCTTTCGGGTAGTTCTTATATTTCTTCCATGTTGTCCATGCCTCCTTTATGATTCAGAATCTCTGCATTTCAGAGGTCACAGTCTTTCATTTTGGGTGGTGGAAAATTTTCCCAATTAGTGATGGTTGCTGCTCAACTTTGTAAATAAGCTAATGTGTGCATAATGTAAATGGTTGCATTTTAAGGTATATAAATTATTTTTAAATATATGTGTATGCATATATTTGATGAATATATTACATATTCAGAACAAAGGCTCTCAAGACCTCTTTCCATTTTTTTGAGTATTAATCACACACTTACTTGTTCCTATTAAAAAATGCTTTTATTTTTGACATATACATTTATGTCTGAATTAAAATATAATTTCCCCTCTATTTCCTCCCTTCAACCTCCTCATAAACCCTCTCATGATCTTTGTATAAAGTTACTCAGGTGTATGTCTTCAGTGCTGGCTATTTTGTACTGGATCATTAGTTGATGCATTTCTCTCTGGACAAAACCATTTCACTTGTTCTTAGCATCCTTTAGTTGCTTGTAAGACCCATAGCAATAGAGATATTTTGATGGGAAGTTATGTATCATAGGAGTATCAGAAGCTTCACTCATAAGGTCTCACTATGGTGACTTCTTAAACATGACACGAATAAGTAAATCAAACAGCTAATATGAATGAGGAAAGCCCAGGAGACTTAACCATATGTAAAAGCTACAGTCTCCTTACATGTTGCCTGCTATTCAAGGCTTAGTCCAAAATTTTCATACTTTTATGTTTGTTATTTAAGTTTTCTAAGTAGTCACCAACCAGTTTCAACTTAAGATGAAGGGGCAACACTTTATCTCTAAGCCTAGTGTCAGAGTACATGTTCATATTAAATGTACTAGCCTTACCATATTACTTTGTGGCTTTGGCTGACCTTGTGGACAAATTTGGACCTGTTCTCATTATGTAGACATCTGGCAGAAGAATGAGAATTGAAAGTTTAAGAGTTTTCTAGAAAAGTATCTGACCAAGACAGACTAAGCTTGCCAGAAAATCATTACGCAGAACTGCTAAAAATTCAGATAATTCGTTGCTACTTTTCCCCAAGAAAAACAATTGAATCAAGCATTCATGATAATCTATGAATAAAATTTTTTGTTGATAATTGAGTGAAGTTTTGCTTATATGTGAACTGAAACTTAAAGTCTTATTAACATCAGCTAAAATGTTGTACAAATAAGCTATACTTGCTGAATAGGTAATCTCTTTGAAGGTTTAAAATAAATGAAATATAAAGTTATTTTCAACCTTGCAGATGTGTGCAAGACATATAAGTGAGTATAACTGAGTACAGGTAGGTGCTCTTGGAGGCCAAAGGTGTTGGATTACCCTGGAACTGGAATTACAGGCAGCTCCAATCTGTGTGACAAGTTCTATAAACAGAAGTTGGATCTTCTGCGCAACCCCTACATGTATTAATTATGAGTAATCTCTCCCACTCTATGCGTTGAGCAAATTTTAAAAATGTAAGGCCAATGATATTTTGGGTGGATATGGAATCAATAAAGCTGAAAATACCAAGCCGATAAAAATTAATAGGTTTGAGGCTTATGCTGTTTGAAGCAAGAGCTGGTATATGAAAAGTAAAATGTTAAAAGTAAAAGCATAGTGCATTTTTGCTCATTACTAGGGCATCTTTTGATTGTAGTGTGAGATGGAAATGCTATGACCTCTCCTTGAACATTCCAATGTTCTATTCCAATGTTTGATAAGATGTACATCTTCCAATTCTGCTCTTGAAAGATGTTACAGAACCTGTGTTGATACTATTTGTGGGTGTATATCATATATGACCACAATATACTCTGTTTATTTTTAAGATATTTTCCAGCACTGCTATATTACATAGTCTTCCTATTATGTAGAAAACACATATTATGTGCCAAAATCTTCACAAATGAAGGTGAATAGGATAGTGAGAATTACTAGAAGTCATATAAAACATTATGTTTTATATTTTCATAATTTTGTGTTTTTTCTATTTGGGATATGATTAGACTTTAAAAAAAACACTCTTTTGACCTTTTTCAGGAAGTTTCCTATTCATTAGTTAGGACAAGGCTCGTGGCTATTACCTGGGACGCTGAAGTTTGAATTTGCCTAAGGTGCCAGAAGCAGTGTCACAGTGTCCGATGGCTTTAAAAATAAACACTGTCATGTCTGAACAAGTGGAAGAAATAGCTACCCCTGCTGTGCTACGGCTCCTTCTCTGTTTGCTGTCCAGAAGCTCTGCCTGGGGTTGAAACACTGAATGCTTCCCTGAGATGTCTAAATGCATCCCTTGCTGGGAAGCAGGATGAAAACTAGAGGCTTCTCATGGTCTGAATTTCCTGGCAATATTATTAACTTTTTCAACTTTTTCTCCCCAAGGCCACCATACAGAGTAAACAAAGAAATAAAGGAGTTCTTTTGGCATGCATCATGGTGTGAACTTTAGTTCCCCTCTTTTACTCTGAGTGTTAAAGAATCTAGGACGAAATGGTGCTTCATGAAGTGCAAGGGTTTCCTTGATGTTCCCTACAAGTTGTGTTGACTCAGATTCCACTGACATAGTCTACTTCATAATTTGCTCCCAAGTTTTAACAGTATTCTTATCTTCTTTGTGCTCCAAATTCTTGGAGGCCGCAGAGTTATTATTTCATATCAATTTTTGTTACTTGGCTTTCTGGGAAGCAGAGATGCAGAGAGAACATTTTCTGAAGTAATGCACTTTACATTTGGAATAAAATATCTGATATAATATATAGATATTTTGAAAACTTAAAACTTTTTTGAAGCTACTCACTATAAAATCATATATAGTATGAGAAAAATAAGTGTTTAAATGTATAAATACAAATGTAATATAGTATCAGAGTAATACATTGATGCACATTTGATGATATGCAAGTTAAGGCTCAGGCAATTAAATAGTTGAAATGGAAAAGTCTAGTCATTTTATCTTTTAGGAATACCCCATCCAAAGTAAGAACACTTGGAACTAATTGCAAATCTCAAGATCCTGCATATTAACTTTAGTATTTATATTATTATAAATTAATATTACTATATTCCCTTGTAAAAATATTGGGGTTAAAGGAAAGAAAGGAATGGGAGAGAGAACTGTAGGGTGTTAGCAACTGCTCGCCCCTGTACCTGCTCAGCCTGTTTCTTACACTTTTCACATTAATCACAGCCAAGTGTGAAAGAGTATCTCAGAGCTCCCATTTAATTCCAGGTAGGTTCGAACATAAAAGAAACACATAATTAAGAAAATCATTTATAAGTGTGACCTCATGATCTCTGGAAAAAAGAAAGGCTATTTATCGGATCCATTTAATACTGTTTATTGAGGAAGCCTATTTAGCAAGAGACAAGAGGAAGGAGAAATTAGGCCATCTCTCCCATGTAGAATATGAATACAACACCAGCATACACCTCTCTAGGGAGAGCTGAAAACATCGTAGATAAGCAAAAGTCACATATATAAGACACTCCGATATCCATTTATTGATTTTTTAAAATGTCACTGAATGTTTACTCTTTTAGCTACTATGCTAACTCAGCGTTAGGAAAATGCAGAAATCAGTAATGTAACCTAAAGAGTTACTGCTCCAGCCTCCTTGGACACATAAGCACTATATAGAATGAAATTACAACTTTGATATCAGGTAGGAAACATACAGAAAGGTATGTGATGCCATGAAAGGGAAAAGCTCACTAATTCACATAACCAAGGCACTAAGAGAGGGAAGGTACACTAGAGGTTGCTGGTCATGCTGTAAAATACCAAGATCTCATTGCTTTTCAAGTGTCAGTGACCAGTATTCAGCACAAAATAGAACACTTGCAAAATTACTCGTGTTGAGTCATATTTCCTAGACACTTTGGAGTTGGCTCTTGGACGACATATGTATATGAAAGTTGTAGAGTTGGATAGGATATTTGCATTATTGATTGAATCCACAAAGACAAACTGGATGTCTCAAGATGATCATTTGGCCCAATTATACATTAAGAAGAATGTAATTGTAGTGGAAGGTGAGTCTCTTCCATATCTTTTAAACTAATCATTAGTATTCTTGTCTTTTTTATTTTATTTTTTGTCATTATGAATGAAAAAATGGTTTCTAATCATTCTTATACATTTAGAAAATGTTTAAGTTTTATCATTAAAGATACTCACTGACATTATGGCCTTTTATTAAAAGTTAATTTCTAAGACAGTTTAAGGTCAACATAGCCATTAAATGGTTTAAACAGCCATCACCGTGCTGTTAAATTAATCTGAGGAGCTACTTGGAATAGCATACTGCCTTTGTGCATGACCTGTACCTCTGCATAAATCGGAGAAGTAATAGGGTTGGTAGATTCTATAATACAACTAGCATACAGACTAAGTCTTTGAATAAAATGGTGTCAGAATGTATATTGCTCCCCTGAAATTTCATGTTTTAAAGACTCTCAGTAGAAGCCATGTTTTCAGAATTCCCTTTAGTGTATGAGGTCAGTTTCTAACTGAACTGAAAATAGGAAATTGTTGGGACTACATGCTTTCTTCACCTTCCATTGTTCTGCATATTCTAAAAATCTCAGATCACTCAGTCGTCTCTAGGAACAGGGGCCACTTCACATTTTGCACTCACTCTCTTTCTGACTTTTGGACTGATTAATCTGATAGAGACTGAACATTGGTCTCAATGCTGTCTCAAGAATACTCTACAACATTAGGGTTTTTGAAATAAAGTGTGTAGTTCCAACTTTTCTTAAATGGTTACTCTCTACATTTAAAGGTCTTATTACTTCTGTTATATAGCTACAGTTGCATCAGATACAGTTATCTTTAAATTGGCATACTTAGACATCTCAAATTATGAAAAACATTTGAAATATGCCATTTGCTTTGAACTATGGAAATATGTTTAAATTATATTTCCTGGGATTGAAATCTTTATTACTATATATATATATAATTAAACACACACACATACATACACACACACACACACATACACACACACACACATACACACACACACACATATATATATATATATATATATATATATATATATATATATATAGTACACTAATAAGCCAAAAGCATCTGGGTTTTCTAGATATTCAATCCCCATATAGTCCCGAAGCTATGTGGCAGTTCCATCAGTTTGCTCAGCTTTATCAGTACTGGCTCTGCTTCGCTCCCATTATCTAATTTTCTAGGTGATTGCAGGGAAGTCTGTAACCCACCTGGTCCTCAATTACTTTGTCAGTGAAAGGAGTTAAGTTATAAGTTATCTAGATTCTAAGCAAGTACTTGCCTTCTGTAGTGAATGGCAGCCTTTCAAATAATAATAAAAGTCTCTCGGGATTTTTATCCGATTGGCCACACTGATGTTTATTTGAATAAAATTATCATAACTTGGTTTGCATGTTTAAATAAACTATACATTGTTAAGCATGGAACTTAGTAAACTACATTAGTTCATCATTTAAGGTATTATTTCAATGTTCCAAATACATAAAATCCATATAGTTCCCCAGTTTAAATAATTGATGTGATTAAATGAAACTAACTTTTTCATACAAGTCATGGGAATCATGGGAAAAGCCATTGTTCACCATGTACTCCAGATGTTGAAGAGCTGAAAATATATTGAAGAGATAAATGATAATTAAGATACTCCAAACACTTCATTGATCATAAGATGTCATTGGGCTCAAAGTCAAAACTTCATGTATTTTCTCCTGAAATGTAAAAATAGAACTTACTGTTCAGAATTTCTTGGATTCTTAGGGCTTAAATAGCCATATAACTAGAGGATAATTATGTGTGATAATCTACATTGTAGGGAAAGCCTTACTCACTGAGGTCACTGAAGAAAGTAAAAATGGAACAAAACATTAGAAGCAGAGAAAGAACTGAGAGCATTGTAGATATAGAAACCTTAATTCTGAGAATGTGTTACTTTTCTTCTCAGTGAGTTAAGATGTGCAGGGATGGCCTGGTTATTTCTGAATCCAGTGGTCTTTCCTCCCACACTATCTTCTGACATCACTACTTTATAGCTTTATTTAACAGGCACAAGGGAACCACAACTGACCCTTACCTCAAGGCCACCAACTTAGAGTATACTCTACACCTAAGTGTTTATTAATTCTTTGCAAAAATCAAAATCTCAGATTTAAACACAGGAATCTGATCATGACTTTAGGTCATACCAATAAGCATACTAAGTCAGAGTACTGGCTCCTTTTTTGTGTACACGATGAGTATCTGACAGAAGTAAATTAAGAGATGAGAGAATCATTTTGGCTCAAAGTTTAGAGGGTTCCAGAAAACAGATAGGCAAGGTGTTCTGACAAGACTCTTTCTTGTTTATGTAAGTAGAAGTGTGTAGACTTTGATATCAGGGGTTGCAAAAGGAAGAAGAGAGGAACCACACTCTACAATTCTTCTTCCTCCCAAAGAGTACCATTATCATGTTTAAAAAATATGAATTAAAAATAACATTTCATATTTAAACCCAACAGACAGACATATTAAAATAGACAGTGTTCAGCTTTATCAAGGTCATATTTATTTAAAAAGTAAAGACAAAAATAAAGTTTGCATAAATCTCCTTATGGGATTTTGAATATGATACTAACAATTTTCATTTGTTCGTTTGCTGATAGTCATCACTGAATCCGAAGAGCTGAGGCCCTTATGATCACTGAAGCACCTCTCAAAGTTTCTGTGGACATGTCTGTGCCTTTACCACTGCCACTCTGGCTCCCACATACAGCTCATTTGGAAAGCATACGATCGTGGGCCAGTGCCTGCCACTAATAGACTAGCAATAGGTACACACTGGCTGACAGAGTCTCAGGATTCAATGCCTTAGTTGTGCCATCTGTTGAAATTTCAGATAACTAGCTATGTCAGATGTGCTGGGGATGCATAGCAGTTGCTTTAGGCCAAAGGATGTACTTTTTAGGGAGGCAAATACTGCATACATTTCAGTAGGTTAATAGGCCCTTCACCAAACTTACGTTGCTTGCGAGCACACTGGATGTCCTATTACAAGCTGAAGATATGGTGTGTGTGTGTGTGTGTGTGTGTGTGTGTGTGTGTGTGTGTGTATTTGCTGCTCAGAGAATGACTTTATATAGAACAGACAATATAAAATGGGTTGAACTTGAATTTTATTTCTCAGTGGACAATGGTGTATACAGCATTCTTGCCTGAGAAAGATATCCATCCTACTAAACACATATTTAAAAGAGAAGTGTCTATTTAAATGTATTCGTATGTCCCATGTATTTAGAGAGTGGGCTGGGATTTGTATTAAGCTACTAATTAAACTGATTATGATTGGTTAAAGTAAAGTATTGTGTTTTTTTTTATATAATTCAGGAAGTGTGTAGTCTTTTTCAAGGATTGTCTATGGTATTATTTCTGTTATGATCAAATTCTCTGATTAAAAACAACTTAGGTGAATGGTAAAACTCTATGGTTAAAAACAACTTAGGTGAGGAAATATTCCATTTGCCTTAAAATTCCAGGCTCCAAGATATCACTGAGGGAAATTAAGTCAGAAACTTGAAGGCATTCTTCCCTGCTATTACACACATCATTACAGTATTACCCTTAGCCAAGAAACTCATTTCAGAGCTATGTAAGTGTGACAGGAGCTATCGAGGATGCCGTTTCTTGCCTGGCTATCAGATCCATGATAAGTAGATTTTGCTATAGTTCAGAATCACCTGCCTAGAGAATGACCCTGCCCTTAGTGGGCTAGGCCTTCTGGATAAATGAATAACCAAGCCAAATTCCTGGTGAGATGTCCTTGGGCAGTTCTGATCTAGGTAATTCCTTCATTGAGGTTCTCTTCACAGATAGCTCTATGTTCTATCAAGTTGAGAGCTAAAGCCAAGAGGATAGCATGCATACTATGAAAAACAAAAACAGGCAGAAAGGTGAAGAAATAAGAGAAATACTGCACAAAATTTTAATCTGATAAATACCTTACATTGCAGCAAGTATCAAATTAAGAGGAATAGTTCATGTATGCTGCATAATCCTGAATCCTGAAAAGATTGTGTCTTCCCTTGCACGCTGGTCTACAGATGAAGACTCCTCTCAAAGACTAAATGCCTTAAATAAACTTGATAATGCAGTTGTTTGTTTGATTCTTTGGTTTTTGATAGGGCACTTACAAAACATCTGCATGACCCTGGGTTCTGTCTACAGTACAAACAAAACAAAAACCCAACTAACCAATCAATCAACCAAATAAACAAAAACCAGTAGACAAAAAAAGACAAAAAAAGTATGCAGTAATATAAAAATAAATGAATGACTTACAACAAGATGAACAAGCTAAAGGCACAATTCTGTTTGAATGCTTTTAAACAATAAGGCTTCATTTTAAAGAATAGCTGGGTAGAAGAGGGGAATCACTCATGCCTGAAAAGGTTGCGAATCCACTTTCCCTGAAAAGACCATTAAATTCCTGTTTCCTTGCCCTTTGCTGCTCATTTTTCTGCTCATGTTGTATTTTAATAGTGTTAGCTTTTAGCAGTGTCACTGGGATGGAAAATAAAATTGCAAACTTTGTGATTAAAAATCTTTTCCTGAACATACTATGTAACCTAGACTAGAAACAAAGAAACTACATTTTTATATTAGCAATCTCTATAAAATGTGAATACTGAATAAAACCAAAATAATTTGATTACTAAATTAATCATATAATTTTTATTTTAGAGAAAAAAGTTATCTTTATACTGAGATACTATGCTCAGGAATTATTTGCTGATTGTTTAATGCAGTACAATAACATGTATTAATGCAACATAAAATCATATAATTATGACATAAGATAAAAGTGATCCTTCATTAGTACCTTCACTGATAAACTAATTAAATACTTAATATTATAGCAAATAAACTTCTTTAATAAGAATTATAGTAAGAAGGTAATTTTTCCTAGCATTTATGCTACTTATACTTATTTTTAATTTATATTATATTCATATTAGAATAAATTATTCAAAAATGATAGATTTGGTAAATTTGAAATATCATCTTTTTTTTAATGAGTAGACAACTGCCAGAATTTTTCCTTTAAAAGTGATAGCACAAAATTAGGAGACACAGATCATGTAAATTCTTAACTTTGTAGATGGAAGAGTCTTAACTTGAAATGGAGGCTGAGATTTCCGTATCCCTGGAATGCAGTGACATTAGAGTTAATTCACAGATAGAATTCATGTAGACTAATGGAGCCATCTTATCCCATATCACAAAATAAAAACTTAATATCAAAAATATTTATCAAGTTTGTGCATCCAGGCCCCAAAAATATGATCCAAAAGTAATGGGTAAAATATTCACTATTGAATGAAGAAACAGAAAAGATGTTATGATCTTGTCTATGTTATTTAAAAGGTAAAAATTCTGCTCTCATGTAAACTCTATGTACATGTACTTCAGTTTCTCTGGGGTGGGCATAGAAGCAACTGTGAAAATGATAAGGAATTGTAGGCTTATGCTATATTTCCTTCTGATACGAGTGTAAAAGTGATTCTTCTCTCTGAGAAGGATTCTTTTTTCATCCTTGGGAGGACATTTCAGACTAACTTGGTAGTCATGTTAGGAACAAGTTGAACCTGAGTCTTACTCTCCTCTCAACTGTTCTTTCTCTTTCTTTTTTTTCTTTCTTTTCTTTTTCTTTTGGAGGAGGAGTAGGCCATTTTTAATTATGGAGAAAGAGGAATTCTAATAGCTGTGTTCGAGTTCAGTTGATTCTACCACTTAAGTGGGTTTATATATTTTAGAATCTAAAATGAGAACTTAGAGACAATAACTGTTGCAGGAGTGGCTTCTCTCATTCCATCCTGTGGGTAAAAGGGATGTAACTTGTGTCACCATCTTGGCAGAAAACAGCTTTATTGGACAGTCTTTTTGACCTCCTAAAGGCATATACTTTGTTTTATTATATAGTCTTTAACACACTGATCCTCTTGTTTTTCTTTTATCTGTCTTTGTTACAGAGTTATGAAAACCTGTTTCCTAAAGAGATCTACAAAAAAGTTTGTCATGCAAATACAATACAATGATCCCTAAGACATTATGTTAGACTCCTTTCAGTGTCTTGCTCGGCCATCATCATAGGCTTCCTCTGCAGTAGAATGGTACAAATACAGAGACCCATAATTGGACAATGAAATAGAATTAGAGACCTTGAAATACTCAGTCCTAAATTGGGTGTCTCCATCAAATTCCTCCCCTAAGGGCTCAGGGAACTCTGCTAAAAAGGAGGCAACCAGATTCAATGAGCCAGTGGGGTAGAAGAAACCAAGGAAACAGACTGTCTTAACATGTCATGGTTAATACAGAGTGCAGCATCATTTGCAAGGACTGTACTAGTTTAAGCCAGATTAGGTCCTAGTACTTCAAGAGGGAGTGGGAAAAAGCCCACATGTGTAATCTAGAAACTTGCAACACTTGATAACTACTCTAAAACAAAAAATTTAGTTTTCTTCACCAAAGTCTGGGTATACAAACAACACTTAAGAACAGGCCCCTTGCCCTGCAGTGGGTAGCCAACACAAGAAAAATTAAGTGATATTTTTGGAGGATTTTTCCCCTAATGCTTTGTCTGTTTTCTTTTTTTTGTCTTACAGTTCTTTTGCTTATGTATTATTGTTTCAGATTTTGTAACTTTATTAGATTTCTCTGTGTGTGAATGTGTCTCTTCATTTGTATGTGCTTCATGTGCTTTTCCTTTGGCTCCAGTTCTTCTCTTTGTCGGTTAATTTTGCCCCCTTCTGGCTTCTTTAATTTTGTTTCATTTTATCTTTATTTATTTGTTTCTATAAGATGCCTGTTTGTTTCCTAATGAGAGAGAGAAAATGGGTGTGAATTAACTTCTTTGGGGGTGTGTGGGAGGATCTAAGAAAAGTTGGGGGATGGAGACCTTGATCAGAATATATTACATGAAACAATCTCATTTTGATAAAAGCAAAAAAAATTAATAAAATTGAAAACACTCCTTTTATAAAAAATTTGGTCATTTGAATTAGGTCACATTTGAAGTAGGGAATGGAGCACACATGGTGCCTTCATTTATTCCTCTGTAAAATCTATCCTAACTATAGCTCTCTCAATGAGGCTATAAATAGCCTTTATAGTAAATAATCATGGTTTGGCTGTGTTGTTGAACTCTGTTGTATTCTGATAAGCCAAGGATTAAAGGAATTATAGTTCAGAATGGGTGGACCATCTCGTTAGTCTAATACTCCGGTGGCAGAGACAGGAAAAATTGTTACAAGCTTGAAGCCAATCTGTTCTACATATTTAGTTTTAGGACAACCAAAGCTACATAGTTAGTGACATTTCTCATAAAACAAATGGCATTGTATTTCTATATTATTAGGTGGCAAACATAATTTCTCAGTCTTCTTTTTGGGTACAAGATTACATGACACTAACAGTATATTATATGGTAAGTCATAGTATAACACAGAAACTATACTGTTGCAACTGAAGGTATGCTCTGGATGGAATGTTTATGTTACATTTTAATTTCATATGCTGAAATCCTCATACACTGAAGATGGATTTTGTTAGTGATCATTCACAAGTAATTACATCATGATGGTGGAGCCCTCATGAGGGTATTAAAACCCTCAATTGGAAGAGATATAAGAGAGAACATCTCTTACCACATTGTGAGTATTCAAGAGAAGATAGCCACACAAAACCTACAAAAGGATACTAACCAAAAATGAAGTCATGCATATCCAAGTACTGGATTTGTGGAGTAAGAGACAGCTAGAAATGTTTGTTGTTTACAGCACTACTCAGTCTATGGTATTTATTATTAAGTAGCCCAGATACACTGTTATTTTAAATAAGTGCTTCTTCTCTTTTACATTTATGGTATATTTATATCTTAAGTTGTCTTTAAGGAGATTAAATCACATTGGGCAACTATGAATATAGCATGTAAGACTATCCCAAAATCCAATAAATTATAAATTATTATGGAAAAGAATGTTTGATTTATTTTTCCCACAGTGTCCTCTTATATACCTATAGTAATGGATCTTTATTAAATATGAATGAACAAGGAGATCTATGACCAGAATTAGAAAGTAGTAAACTTGTTAGTGCTATTGTGGAAGACTAAGCGCATGGATCAGGTCTCTACTGCAAATGATTAGAATCTTGGATGATAGAGGATTTTCATTTCTAAGCTCTAGGCAGACAGACTCTGAAGGTGGGTTGCACAATTAAAGTTATTACTGGGAAATGACCTTAATTACTTCCAGTTTTGTTGAAGATCATTGTGACAAGTTTTATGACATAGGGACAGAGCATAAAGTCACCCAAGACAAGAAATCCCCTAGGATATTCTCTCTTCACACAATACTTTTATGGAAATTTATGCCCTCAGTTATACAGTTGAAGGTTAGAAGTGCATGTACCTTGCTTCATGTAGTCTAAACCATACAATAACTAGCTGAGTAGCAACCACTACAGCAAAATCTGCACCAACGACTGGAAACTAAGGATAATTTGACATTTTTAAGCTTATAACCTCACATGATTCATTTCAAAATTCAGACACAATTAAAATCTGAACTGGCAGCTAGGTGGTGGTAGCACACACCTTTCATTCCAGCACTTGGAAGACAGAGGCAGGCAGATCTCTGTGGGGTTGAGGCCAGTCTGGTTTATAGAGGGATTTCCAGGACAGTTATGGCTACACTGAGAAACTGTCTAAAATAACAAGATGAAATAAAAAAATCATTGCTAGCAAGTCATGCTGTCTGGCTTCACTTCATTTCTCTGCACATATATTTTTAAAATCTACCACTTGAAACTGTTTAAGCATCCCTTCATATATCAGAGCACAAGCTAAGTGATATTTGTAGGTAAGTAGACTACAATATTTTATCAATGAGGAAACTATTTTAAAAATGATATTCTAGCAAAATCTTATTAAATAACTAGATAGACAAGAGCATATATAGAAATAATTATTGATGCTGGAAGCAATCTTAACACTTAATTTGCTACTACCAGGAAATATTTGATGGATTTAGCATAGAGGTAAAAATAGAAAGCATTACAAAGTTACATAAATATAAAAATCTAAGAAGTTTATGTATTTTTGGATGACCATACATTTGTTTATTAATACATGTGAAATATCATAATAGAATGATGTATCTATATTCTAAATATGATGATATAAAAACTATGGATATTAATTGTAAACAAGATACCTCAATGTTTACTTTAGTAACTATCTCATTTTCCCAGTTTTATCAGAGTGTAACTTTAAATATATATATAAATATTTTATAATATATAAATATATTATATTATATATATATATATATATATATATATATATATATATATATATATATATATATGTTTGTCAGTCTATCTGTCTAATCAGGATTTTAGTGCATACTGTTACATGATAAATCCAATTGGGCTAATTACCATCCTTAATCAGACAAACATTTTCATAGCCAGCAAAACAATCTACATTAGTTTTACCTCAAGACCAGTCTAGTGAGACTGAAGGAGCTGTACAATCAAGAGGAGCAACTTTATTACTCACAATATGCAACAACAATCACCAAAGACCTACGATCCATCGTGAGCCAGCTCTGAATGGTATAGGGAATCTGTTCAGGGCAGATGGCATCTCATTTGAGCACACTGTACAGGACTCCACAGCTGAAAACACTCTGCTCTGGATTTTCTGGATGTTTAGGATGTTCTGTTATAAAAACATGCATAGAAATACTAAGCTGTTCTTGTATCTCTTTTTTTCAGGATATTGATTTCTCAGCACTTTGTGTAGTTATCCTGAAAGTTGCAATTGTGTTTGTGGTGTGTGTGTGTGTGTGTGTGTGTGTGTGTGTGTGTGTGTGTGTGTGTGTGTGTCTGTGTATGGAGGGGGATTCGGTATTTTCCAAGACCATCCAAACTCCAGTCCTTTTCAGATGTTCTATGTCACACAGCTTATCCAATCCGTAGCCATATGGACCTCCACAGACCTGGATTCAGAGGTATATCACTTCATACTGATGGAACATTGGAACTGATGTTATATGAGTGTAGCATTATGGCAGAAAGCATTTTTTGTGAATTCTAGGAAGAGAATTAATATACAGAGCAAGACCAGGCTTTGTTTGAATCCCAGTGATGTAAGTCTTGTACAAATTTAGGGTTCCACAGACATTGCCCAAGAGGTGGAAGAAAGGTATTTCAAGAAGCTCCATTGTCGCTTACCAGTGTTCAGCTTCTGGGTAACTTCTCCTGGAGTTTCTCTAGTACTAATTAATCTTGGTACAGCATGATGGACTGGAAGCATCATACAGACTGCAGAGTTGAACAAAACCAAAACTAGAGCATTTCTGTTGTAATAGTCCTGGGGTGAGGATGATGCAGCAGGTTAAGGGTGTTCCATAAAACCCTGAGAACCTTAGTTCAGATTACTGGCACCCATGTAAAGTAAGGTGTAGTCCAACATATATGTAACCCTAGCACATGGCACTAAGATGGACTCCTAACACTTTTTTGCCAGTAGTCTTACTGATAAATGAGCATGATGTTCAATAATAGAAGTTGTTTTCAAAGGGAAGGTAGAGAGCTACTAAGCAAGACACAGGATATAAACTTCTACATTACACGTGTAAATATGTATGCCTGAACACAAGAACACAGGCACACGAGCATACACACACACACACACACACACACACACACACACACACACACAAACACACACGCACGCACGCATACGCACATGCACACACATACACAGACATACAAATATGCACATATGAGCACACACATAGAGAGCAATAATGTTCCCAAAGGAGTTGAAGAATGTCAGCTTATTTGCCAATACCAGTGATAATATAAACATTATCTTTTATGGTCTGGTATGGTGCTGTATCACTTATTTTGTGTAAGTATTACTATTTACATATAGTATCTAAGAGCTACAAAAACACGTATTTCCAGTTATCCAAATTTGTCTTTCATATACTTTAAGATTTAGTTTAATGGCTCATGTCTTTCTCAGAGGTGATAGCCAAGTGCATGCTAAGTATACCCACCTTACAGGCCTTCTGCATCTCTTGGATTCCTAAGAATTAAATTTTCCATCATTGAGATGCAGTTCTCAGGTGTGCAATGCACCCAACCCCAATTTTATTGTCCAGGAACTTATTTATTTTGTTGTTCAGTGATTTATTCATGGGTGTGAAGCATTGAGGTTCTTTAGCTTTAGCTTCAGCATTCAGGTTATCACATGCAGGATTGTATCTAAACAGGTTAGCAAAGTCTAGCCCCTATTTCTTTTTTAACTTTGGTAAACTTCTTGCTAAACTGAGACTATAGCATTAATCAATTTTGTCAATTGTTAATTTAAACATAGCTCCTTTGGTTTATTCCCAGAATATAGGTGCCAAATCCCATTGTAAGTCAAGTCATGGTCTGTGTTATTAATCATTTACATTAGGGACACTGGATATTTTATCACTGGGAGAATAAGAAGGTATATAGTCCAGTCTGTTGAGGCAGATCTACCTTTTCAGGGTTCCTACAGAATACATGATATTGGAGAGGCCAACAAAGCTATTATACCCTCAGATCACTGCTAAAATTATAGAAAGCAAATTGACAGGTTAATTACCTGTGGAGAAACCCCTGAAGTGGTGGCATGGTCATATTAAGGACCCTAACCCCAGACCTATGGGAAAATGGCAAGGCCGTCCCTGGCTTAGGCTCAAGAAAGTGGCAAAGCTTTCTCTCTTGATTTGAATGTGGATGATGATAGTGTGTGCATAACATGTCCATGTAGATTTCTTTCCTCAGATATTTTAGCTTGAGGAATGCTCTCCTACAGAAAGTATGCCTATTGAGTTTAGCCAAACATGTCACTTTGGTTCAGCTGTGTACTATACACTGCTCCTACTTCTATAGCTGTAGGTAATACTCCGATTTCCTTCTTAAGTTGTATGTTATAACCCTGAAATTTTAAAACAATATATGATGAAAATCTGAACTTCCAGGGTACTTCAGTATCCGCATCAGAGGTTCCAGAGCACCTAATCCTGGCTTTTCTGTTTCTGTGTGTCTGCACGTCTTTGTACTTTCTTCAATCTCTACGTCCAGGTCAGGTCTGTCCCTGGAGCAATGTCAAAAACTGAGCAATTACCAATTTCTAGACACCTTTATAGTCACTGATGTCCCCTCCATTTGCATAAGGATTAGACTAAATTGGCACAGCAAACTTCTGTGTTTGCCTTAGTCCTAGCATTAAACATTAATGTGCTCTCTCTCTCTCTCTCTCTCTCTCTCTCTCTCTCTCTCTCTCTCTCTCTCTCTCTCTCTCTCTCCCCCTCTGCTTGACACAAAAATCTTTGTAGTTGTGTACAGGAAGAAAGATTAAAAACAATATTATTCTATATTATCTTATTATTTTGGAATATCTGGCAATGCTGCGCGTCCTCTAGGATGGATCAGAGA
This sequence comes from Mus pahari, assembly GCF_900095145.1. Lineage (NCBI taxonomy): Eukaryota > Metazoa > Chordata > Mammalia > Rodentia > Muridae > Mus > Mus pahari. The sequence continues at coordinate 62,827,649 of NC_034593.1, forward strand.
AACTTTAGTGTCCTGGCATTCCTTGATTCTACTTCCTTTTTTTCCCCCTAATGCTTTTTTATTTGCACTTTGTAATTGATTCTACTTCTTATCCATGTAAAATCCCATAGAATAGAGGCACAAGTGATGCTTCATTTCCAAATTAGAATCAGGGGATGATGTCTGGAATACCGAGCATGCAATAGGACATATCAGCACAAAGACAGGCACACTAAAGTGAAAAAAAGCTAATAAGCATGGCAAAGAGTACAGAAGACAAGATGTTGTAATGTCTTTGAAGACGGACTAAGATTAGTACTTACTTCAATACTTAAGACAGTATCTATCCTATTCTTCTTAGAACCTACTGCTGTGGAGGTAGTGAAGCTTTCACGTCTCTTCTCAATTGGTTATTACTTATCTCTTTGTGTAGTTCAATATCCATTTTTTTGTGGATATCAAGGTATGGGAAGACCATCATATCCACTGGGTACGTTTTCATATTATATTTTAAATTATGACATAAATACACTTCAAGGGAAGCCATGATAATTCTTATAACCACAGTATCCTCACAATGAGCTAGCATGGTGACTGATACTCCCATGTGGGTGTGGAGAGTAGTAAAGAAGCATTTTGATATCTTTCTTGAGCACAAATTAAACTTTGTCCTGGTTTTACATGCAAGATAGACTTATTCATAATTCACTGTTACTTCTGGGTGTTAGTTGCTGCAATTTACCAGGTGCATATTGAGTCAGTAAGCTGCTGCCATGTTACTGTCCTCTCAGAGAGGATACTTCAGGAGTCTAACTGGGTTCACACATATCACACTTCAGGGTAGGCGTTGGGCCCAGCTGTAGACAACAAATACAAAACTAATCTAACAGAATTTTGGAGTTATTGGGATATAATGCTTTGTCCAGGCATTTGTGGTTCTTTTTAACTTATACTTCTTTTGCTAATATGCTATAATTTACAAACATATGAACTTTATAAACTTTCTTATAAAGAAGCTATAGTTTATAGGTTTTGTTTTATGCAGTTTTGATATATGTGAATGTATATCTAAGAGTTTGATGAGTTTCATGTGATTATTCTTTTGAGCCTTTTGTTCTTTTTGTTTTTTCTTATATTGGTTTATTTGGTGTTATTTCTTGATAATAATAATTATTTTATATTGTTATTTTAATTATCTGTTTGTATTCTAATGAGAAAGCATCATAACACTTAGTTATAGGTCATATTATTGGTGCAGATTCAAAATTTCTATGCACTTCTTCCTTCAATGAATGAAAGAAATTGATTCTGAAATTATACATTTGTATATATCTATCTATATATATAGATAGATATAGATATAGATATACATATATATAGATGTATATGAGATATAAATATCAAAATACAACAGTCTTTTGAACATTAAAACATAAAAAAATGTTAAACATATTGTCATGATTTGTGTATGGCTGGCCCATGGGGGAAATGGCACTATTAGACAGTGTGGCCCAGTTAAAGTAGGTGTGGAACTGTACGCATGGCCTTTAAGATCCTCATCCTAGCTGCCTGGAAGTCAGTATTCTGGTAGCAGCCTTCAAATGAAGATGTAGAACTCACAGCTCCTCCTGCACCATGCCTGCCTGGATGCTGCCATGCTCCCAACTTGATGAGAAGGAATGAGCAACTACTAGATTATTGGATTTCTGATCACTGCTGACCATATCTGGGGAGTTAGACTAAAGACTGTAAGTCATCAAAACACATTCCCTCAAAATAGACCCATATGTTCTGTGACTCTAGAGGACACTGACTAATACAGAAGTATGATACAATCATATAGGACAAACAATTATGGATAATTCTAAAAACATTATTGAAGACAATGCTCATAGAAATGAGGAGGTATAAGGAATAGCTCAGGCATAGATTAAATGATGCTTTGTTGACTTTAAATATTCATATATAGACACCAAACCCAGAGACTATTACAGATGCCCAAAAGTGCTTGTTGACAGGAGCCTGATATAGCTCTCCTGAGAGGCTCTGCCAGAGCCTGACCAATTGAGGTGGATGCTCACAACCAATCATTGGCCTGAGCACAGGGACCTCAATGGAGGAGTTAGAGAAAGAACTGAAAGAACTGAAGGAATTTGCAACCCCATAGAAGAACAATAATATCAACCAAACAGGACCCCCCCTGAAACCACCAACCAAAAAGTACATATGGAGGGACCCATGGCTCCAGCCACATATGCAGTAGAGGATGGCCTTGTAGGGCATCAATGGGAGGAGAGACCCTTGATCCTATTAATGTCCCAGTGTAGAAGAATGTCAGGGCAGGAAGGAGGGAGTGGGTAGCTGGAGGGGGGGGGGAAGCACCCTCATAGAAACAAGGGGAGGGGTGATAGGATAGGGGGTTTCAGGAGGGGAAACCAGGAAAGGGGATAACACCATTATATAAATAAATAAAATATCCAATATAAAATATTCAATATAAATTAAAAAATATTTTGAAAGTCAGTAAGGCAAATAACATTGTTATTATAAACCACTGGATTAAAAAAGAAGAAAACTGTTGAATTAGATCAGTTTGTAGAAATCCTGATTTAGAATGAAAAAAAAAAAGGAGGGGGGAGGTATTTTGTAATGGGAAGATTTCACATTTGTTCAACAGGAAAGGAAAATGTTTATCTCCCATCCAAATTATTGGTTATAATATTTAACCATGGAAGAGCCTCTCATTTCTTGGCTGTAGACAGACAGAGAGAGATTGGTATGATCAACAAGACAGGTAAAGTATGTACTGATTCTTCTGTATAGGAATGCTCTGAGATTAGCTGAGACATGAATATTTATACTTTGTAAATAAATCTTAGTAGCTACTAAGTTTTCAGGACTTATACTGTCATTCTCTTGAATGGCATAGATAAAAATTTATATTAAAGTTTGTTTACAATCCAACCTAACTTAAGAAAGACAGATTTTTCACCTCCTCAAACAGAATACAAAACCAAAACCATAACAAATAACAACAATCTTCATTAACCAAGCTATGCACCTTATACAGCTTGGGTACAGAACTGTATATTACTTGTGACAGTGTATATGTTCCCATAAAATAACAAGCAAGGATTCCACCCTAACAGGACCTACCCTTGAGGATGCTGGGATGCCTGATAATGCCTCAGACTGCCTCAATATTGTTTCCTTGGGAGACTTGCTTCCAGAATGTCTTCAGGGAGGGCTGCTGAATTCAGATGACCTCAGTTCATTGAGTCTTACAAACTGATCTAGCCAGGCCTTCAATTAAGCCCTATACTTTTCCTGCCCACAGAGACTGTTACAACTAATGATACAACTAGTTATCCCAGGATTTGGCCAATATCCAAAATTTCTTAGAGTCTCTAATTTACTTGGGATACTCAAAAGATACCATTGTCCCTAAAGAGCAGGAAGCAATTTTAAGAAAATATTTACTCATTCACATTAGGTGGAATATATAATTTTTGATTGTTCTACTGGGTAGTAGAGGACTTGCCATTATAATGGTGTTGGTTACAAGTTATTAAGTGGTCTTGATAAGGAAAAGAACCCCGAAATATAAGAGGTTAAACTCAGGGATTTCTCTTTCATTTTCTTTTCTCTATCATTTTTTTCTTATGTAAGGGACAAGGTTTGAAAAGAAAAGGGAGAGTATAGGAATAATATGGGAATAAGAGAGAAAAAAAAAAAGGTTGATTATTGAATCTACTCTTAAACAACAGAATATTTTATAGCTAATAAAATCATATTGGTATAGATAGTTGAATATTTTACATATTATGACTCTATTTTGCTACATTGGTATAAATCTTTGGATAGTGACACATATTTGAGGTTAATTTCGTTATGCCACACCGGATATTGTGTTTTAACTCCTTTATATAGGTATTGGACACGTGCAACTCATCTGAAGGTGTAATATGAAGTTCTAGTCCTTTTAAAGTTGTTATCATGAACTGTTAGGGATAAATATGGAATACAGTTTTATGTACACGGAGTCAGACTCAAGCTCATGTTAGGTGCTAGTTCGTTTTTAACGTTATTCAGGTAGTAAGTAGCTAAGAATCAACAATGTTTGACAACTCAAGTATGCTGCAGATGCAGTTGATCTTCACAAATCTCTGATCCACAGACTATGGCTTTTATAGTTGCCTTATTACATATATATATATATATATATATATATATATATATATATATAATATTATATATATTGCCAATGAGACTGGTCTGTTCCTGTTCCCAGACCACTTCAGAAAAGAAAAAGAACATCAAAAAAAAAAATCTCCATATGGAGTTAACTTTAAAAAGGACAAGATGACACTCGGCAAAAACTGCCAATGCTTTAACTACAGACCAAATTCTGTCCAGAATGGACAAACAGACTCAGGGAAGTAGATTGCTGAGCTTTTCCAAGACAAGGAAAGCAGTCCTTCATTATTCCTGCTTCACAAAATGTCTGTCAGACGTTCTGGGCCAGAATGTTTAAGATATATGTTCCAACACTGCAGAGAATTTCTGGGGGGACTGTCTAGACAGTGTGCTCCTCAGTTAATTCTACAGCTTTGGAAGCTGCTTGTCTGCACTTCCTACATGTTCAGGCACTATATATTCCTTTTCAGGTCTCTGATGGGTTGAAAATTAAATAGCCATAGTCTCACAATTAAACCTGCATTGTAAAGGATCTAAAAGTGTTTTAGGTTCTAAGGAGATGGTTTGAGAATAGTAAATCCAAGTTATGAATGTTGGAGTATTATGAGAGTTTAAGTTTTAAGAGGGTGTTTTAAGATTGATAAATTAGGATTAGAGGATCTAGAAGGTGTGTTATGAAAGTTGGAGGAAATTGCAAATGGGTGTTTTAAGGTTGGTAATTTCAGGTTATAAAAGTGAGAGATTTAAATATATGATATGGAATGAAAATAATAATTTAAATACAGAACTCTAAATTTACAAAAATAAGATAGATAATAGAATATTTTCTCTTAAGTTGCCAAATAAAAATGGAATGGACATTGGAAATGTAATCATTATACCATAGATTTCATGATTGTTTTATAATTGTTCTTATTATGTATATTTTGTTATTATAAGAGAATTAGCTTTTCAGTTTAGACAAGATAGGGAAAATTTAGGGTTTTCGGTGCTTGTATGTATTTAAATGCTAAATACTGGACCACAGGTTTCAGGTGCACCTAATAAAGAGATCCTCACATACACCAAGTGATGCTATGTACCTTGCTTACCAAGTTAATTAGTCAAGTTAATTTAAAAGGCTAAAACCTGTGATTGTGCAATAGAAGAGGTAGGTGGGTTTTTTTTGTTTACCTCGGTGGGTTCACATAGAGATATGAGAGAAGTGAGAAAGAATACAAGAGAGGAGAAAGTCACCATGAGAGGAGATGGAGCCAGGCAGCCAATAAAAATAGCACATATCAAGGGGCACATGTCTGAGATTTAAATTAGAATAGCTCCAATCCTTGTTCAATATAGGCTTGCAGACTATAATAAAATTTCTGGATTGTGTGTCTTTTATATGACCTAGCTAGAATATATAATTTATTCTACAGCTGGGAGGAGCAGAGAAAGTGGTAACCATATTCAGAAGGTCTTGCATGAAAAAAATATTTTTTCAATTAAAAAAACTCTAGTCATTCGGTTGTCATTTTCTTGAACAATGTCACTTCTATATACAATAGTGCATAAGTCTGTGAATAAGTACTCTGCCCATTACTAATACCCATGGATATTACTCCGTCATATATACACATAGTTTGCCTTATATAGACTCTGTTTATACAGTTTTGAAAAAAAAAAACTTCTACTATATGTAGTTAGGTACTGTCAAAGAGTCTATTCTGTAGGCCTGCATTTTAGAGACATCTGCAATTCTATTGAACTAAGAGGTTGTGTAGGTTTTGCAAACAGTGCTTATGCTAGGGTTTCTGGAATAGCTTTGGGTGTATTTAGTGTCAATGACTTGGTTAAAGAGGCCATACCACCCAGGTGGAATGTATGCTTTTGCTCTTTTGATCTGAATTCTTCTTTGGCACATTAATGTTTAATTTGTTTTCTATATATTTATCTTGACACATATGCTTAGTTTAGATCATTGTTGTTTTAGATCATTTTAGTTTAGATCGTTGTTATATCCTCTATATTTTATATTACTTAAATAATCATACCATGTGTGTTCATGTACATATCTCTTTGTGACTTAATAGCTATTCTTTAAAGTTCTACTGTGTAAATAAATATTTTGTATTCCATTGCTTTTGTATGGAATGTCTCTATGCTTCTATTTCAGTGAGATGTGCTTTTATTACTTCTTATTTAATTACCATATCTGCTGTTTAAATGAAGATATTAAAGTACTCTGAGCTTTCTGTATTATCTATTCCTCACTTTACTTCACTTGGTATCTCACATTTGCAGTAGGTGTGCTATTGTCAATGTATATGCATACGTGTGTGTATATATATATATATATATATATATATATATATATATATTAATTTAGATTAATTATTGGGTTTCACTATTAATTTTCATACCTGCATGCATAACACTGTGTTTTTTCCACAGGAATTTTTCTTAACTTCTTTTTTGATTCATTATCCACTTAATCGTTATGAAGTGAATGTATTTCTCTTACAAATCCTTTAAGTATACAAACCTACTTTTATGATTAAATATGCTACCTTTGTTCTTTTGTTTGTCATATACATGAGATATTTTCCTCCGCCTCTTAGTCTCCACATAAACAGCCCATAAAGCTAAATAAATGATAGCAGAAAGCACATACCTAAAGTCTACTTACTTGTCTTTTAACACCTTCTGAAATGTCACCTTTTGATCAGAGAATTCTTTTCATCCATTTGCATGAGGATAAATATCTGCTCTTAGGAATGTACTTCTGGCTTTTTGTTAACTGCTTTCGAGTGTTTTAGAGTTTCTGCAACACTTTCTTGTCATCATTTTGTGCTATGATAAAACTACTACATTCAGGGAAGATCTTATATTCACAACTAATCCTCCCTGGAAATTACCACACATAGATACACACATATACATGTGTCTCTAAAGTTGCAGACAATTATGAACATAATACGTGGTGGTTTCATCAGAATGGCCACCATGGGCTTATAGGTTTGAATAGTTTGAAAGGATTAGAAAGGAAATGTATCTCCGGAGGTGGGCTTTGAGGTTTCAAAAGTCCATTCCAAGCTGAGTGTCTCTTCTGGCTGCCTGTGGATACAGATGTAGAACTCTCAGCTACTTCTCCAGTACTATGCCTGGCTGCATCCTATCATGCTCTTCACCATGATGATGATGGATTAAATATGTGAAACTGTAAGCAAGCTCTGAGGAGAGTTACTGTAGTCATGTCATCTCTTCATACCAATAGATAAATGACAGAGACAACCAAACTGATAATAGAAATTAATCTGGGAAAGTTTTCCTCTTTTAAATTTGCAATATATATGACTTTAAATAATAATGGTGTTCCATCTCTGATCCATATATCTCATGTTCACCTCACAATACAAGGGTTTTTTTAATCCCCTCTTAGAACCCATAATAATTCCAAAAGTATCAAAAACAGTGCAAAGCCTCCTCTAAAAAAGGAATCATTTAATAATTATATTCCATAAAATCAAAACATTTTATACACACAAATATATTATATATATATATATATATATATATATATATATATAGTCTGCCTCATATACAGTGGAATTATATGCAAAAAATATCTCATTCCAACATAAGTAGGAATTAGATATAGCAAGGAAATATCTAGCCAAGACAAGTCTAAATCATATAATTGTAAATATCAATTCTATATGCCCATGTCTGGAATCTAGGGCTTTTGATGGCATTATCTAACTCTATGGCCTTTGGTAGCTCTGTTCCCTTAGCAGTGGTGACTATGGTACATATGGAATTATTTGGTTCCTAAAACATTTTCCACATGAGCATTTTACATTTATGATATATATACTACTCTATGATTCCCATCAATCTGAGGCTTCACATTCACAGCTCCATGCAATTTCTCCTATGATCTCCTTTTACTGAAGCCTTACTACATATTGTATGGGCTCTGTATATTTTTGGAACCATAGTTCAAGTGTCTATGACTCCCTGACTCTTGTATTGTGCATCAAACAGAATCGCTTCTTGGCCATTCTAGGTTCAGGATTTCCTTTTGAAGTCTTTTGAATCTCTAAAGCGTGGATCCCTTGGTTGGTGGGATCATTCCCACAATGTACCATTCCTATTATCCCAACGAAGATGATAAGCTATCCTTCCAGTGGTTTTTGTATCTGAAGAAATTATAGTGACTTTCACAGTACCTGCCTTATCTGAAGCTTTTCCCTTAATCAACTACATTTTCCATGTCTCTTCCACTTCTCATCACAACTCAGTGCAGAAAAAAAAAATGAACAGATACCTTGTTCTAGTCTGAAGTTATGCTGTCTTCTTCATCAGAGCATGACACAAATGACTCCCATTGAAGTCCCTAAGTGCTGAGGGCATGGCCAAGGGTGAGGCATTTGGCAATTAGGTTGTCCATACAAGATTTCTTTTTCAAGCATATTAGTCTTGGCTTACTCACAGAAACCTTGCTTCTAATACCCTGCAATTATAAAAATTAAGCAGACATCTCACCAAACAGTGAAGAGATAGTTGGGCAGAAAATGCTAATGCAAAGTTCCAGTGGAAATCCTTTTCAGTGAAAATGATTTGGAAGCTTTGAAGATTCAACCTAAGCCCTCGCCCTGAATTCCTTCTGCTCTGGCAGGCTGGGAGTATGGTATTGATGGAGCTTCTGAAGATGCATCTGTCAACTACCTAGCACTGAAAGGTCACATATAAATGTCAGTCTCAAAACATTTTGCCAATGTGTATTTACGCAGAAGTTTGAACCCTGTCTCAGGAGCAAGAGCAAGGAACTGCCAACCTGCAGGACACTTTCTAGGGTCTAATTTTTTAATCACTTCATTGGGTGGGAGATCTTGGCTATTTGGCTCATACTTTATATTAGCTAGTTCACTAATATCGAGATGCCACCTTGGGGTTAGTTCATTAGCATACTAAGGCACGTCTTGAGCTTGGCCCATATATTAGCTGCCTTGTGGCCAGTTCACTGAATTATCAGCGTGTGCATTGTGGCCAACTTCTCTGAGATGCCTGGTGGCAGGTTGCCACCTTAGAAGCACTGCATTTGTCTAAGTCACACAAATTGGCTTCTAAGTTATACAAAATGGTTTTTAAGTTATAGAAAAGCATTTTACTTATATCCTTGACAGAAATAGAGTGCATTTCCTTGTGAAATCACTTGATAATAGCCTTTACTGCCTATGGTTCTATTGGAAATCTGACATTCTGAGATCCCTGAATGGTGATCCATTCTGTGGCTTCATGTACAAAATACAAAGTCAAACTCTTCTATGGTCCTCCAAAAATCTATTTCAAAAGGCCACTAAATGTCATAGTAATGCTTATCATAGCAACAACCTCACTCCAATATTGTGTGTTATTTTTTTAATCTCAAATCTGTGACTAAGTACTTGACAGAGGGAAACTAAAAGGGAGGAAACTAGAGACACAAATCTGGGGAGTACTGATTAGTTCATATTGTTGTTCCTCCTATAGGATTGCAGACCCCTTCAGCTCCTTGGGTACTTTCTCTAGCTCCTTCATTGGGGGCCCTGTGTTCCATCCAATAGATGACTGTGAGCATCCACTTCTGTATTTGCCAGGCACTGGCATAGCCTCACACGAGATAGCTATATCAGGGCTCTGTCAGCAAAATCTACGGCCTAGTCGGCCATCAGTGGGAGGAGTGGCCCTTGGTCTTGTGAAGATTATATGCCCCAGTCAGTACAGGGGAATGCCAGGGCCAGGAAGCTGGAGTGGGTGGGTTGGGGAGCAGGGTAGGGGGAGGGTATAGGGGACTTTTGGGGCAGAAACTAGGAAAGGGGATAGCATTTGAAATGTAAATGAAGAAAATATCTAATAAAAAATAAAACTATCACTTATCAATAAATTAGACAAAAACTGAGGAAAGATTTATTTTGATTCTTTGTCTTTCATGTAAGGGAAGATATGACAGGGAGAGGGTCCTCTATCAAACCTCAGTAAACAAGGTACCAAATACCCTCCTTAGTTTTAATTATCTATTTGACACACATGTGAGATATGTCTGAATCTTGATTGAATATTGGCTAAAATTTGATTAGCCCATGGATGTATCTGTGGGGAGTTACTCTCCTTTGCCAGTAAATGTAAAAGGGGCCAGCCTACTCTACCGTTTCCTGGGTAGGTAGTCCTTAGCTCTACCAAAAATCCACCAAATCGTGAGGGAGTGAGCTGGACGAGTAGGCAAATAATCTTTCCCTGTGATTTTTGCTGATTGCATTCTTGCCCTGAATTCAATGATAGCCAGCCACCTGTAAGTTGAAAGGAAACTTTTCCTCCCTGAAGCTGTTTGTGATCAGAATGTTTTGTCAGAGGAAGGGATATTGAACTCGAAAGGCACAAAACAGGGATACTCCAGACTGCAGGGCTTCTTCTTATTCTATTTAAATTTTCTCTTTGAAATCTCTGCCCATGGGACGGTGCCAAGCACATTCAGGATATTATTTCCCTGGTTAGTCATACCCAAAAATGTTCTCCCAGATGTACAAAGGAATACCTCACTAATGCCCTGCACAGCTGATAATAGATAGTAACCAATACAATCACATAAAGAACAATTGATACTATAATTTTTCCTCTGCATTTTAATCTAGTGACCTCAAATTTATATATTTTATATTATGTATCCACTAAATGATTACAATTATTGTTACTTTTGGTTATTTTATTCTTAGGCTTCTTTATTCATTATATTAGAATTTAAATATTTTTATAAATTATATAATGCTAAGATATTTTGATTTGATCAGTCCTTTTTAAATGAAGACTTGTAGATATTCATTTGTTTTTATGCTTCTGTCAAATTAAGGTATTTCATCTATCAATTATTAAAGGCAAGAGGAGTGCTCACAAACTCCAACTTCCACAGAGAAACTTCAATTTATTCAGGTACAATTTTAAGAAAGAAGTGTTTAACTAAGAAAATTTTGTCTTGTGCTTCTGAAGAAAATTGACGGGAATAGTATTCTTTTTTTTTTTTAATTTTCTTTATTTACATTTCAAATGCTATCCCGAAAGTTTCCCATACCCCTCCCCCCACCTCTGTTCCCCTTCCCACCCACTCCCACTACTTGGCCCAGGCCTTGCCTTGTGCTAGGTCATATAGAGTTTGGAAGACCAAGGAGCCTCTATTCCCACTGATGGCCGATTAGGTCATCTTCTGCTACATATGCAGCTAGAAACATTGATTGGCAATTTGAATACTTCATCTGGCCCTTTAGAAGTCTATGAGATTTCTACTATGAAATATGCTGACAGGCTTCTGCAGTGCCCTTACATGCCATGAATCACATTTTTGAATGATACTTTTCCTTACAACTTTTGAAATTTTCTTCTTGATTTTGAGAAAGAAGGTTAAATCTTTGTGAAATTAAATCTTTTTGGGGGAGAATTTCTATAATTATTTCTTAAATAAATTTTATGTTTATTTCTCTTTCTCTCTCTGTTAGTCATTTCCATCCTGTTGTGATAAATCTTCAACCCACATATGCTCTGGTAATAAAAACACAACTCAATTAATAAGAATACATGCTGTGCACCTAGATTGGGCAGATCTACCATTACACTACCATCACCTCCACCTATGAGACCCCTTAGAATTTGAGGTTTCTCCAGACTATGTGCTTCTGCTCTGCTTTTCTTCTTCCTCCTCCTCTGTGTCCTCTCCCTCTTCCATTTTCTCCTTCTCTCTCCCCACCTTCTGCTCCCCCTTACCTTTCTCTGCCCAATCATCAGCTCTCCTTTATTTTAAAAATTAAGGTGGGAAGCAGTTTTACAGGAAATCACCTGAGTGTTGACTCATTCCTTGTCTAGAGCCCCTCACAGGAGAACTGAATTGATATCAAATATAATTAGCTCCAGGGCTATCCACAACATCATCCTTCTGCCTCTTGTGACTATTTTGTTCCCCTTCTAAATGAGATTGAAGCATCCTCATTTGGGCTTTCCTTCTTGTTAAACATTTTAAGGTCTGTGGATTATATCTTGGGTATTATGTACTTTTTGGCTAATACCCACTTATCAGTGAGTACATTCCATGCATGTCCTTTTGGGTCTGGGTTACCTCACTCAGGATGATATTCTCAAGTTCCATCCATTTGCCTGTATAATTCATGATGCCTTTGCTTTTAATAAGTGTATAGTATTCTGCTGTATAGATTTTCTTTATCCATTCTTTAGTCTCAAGTTTCTGGTTATTATGAATAAAGATGCTATGAACATAGTTGAGTAAGTGTCCCTTTGATATAGTGGAGCATCTTTTGGATATATATATATATATATATATATATATATATATATATATATAAAGTAAAATTCGCCAAAACCTGAAAGGAAGCAAAAATTATGTAGTACTGAGTGAAAATTGAAAAGAATTGATATGTGCTAATAGCTATCATTCAGGAAACATAACATCCTCACAGTGACATGAGAGACGTATCTGTCCTTTCTACTGGCAAACTCAAAGCTCAGTTTTAGATAGAAGAGAGTGAAGTCTATTCTAATACTTGAAATCAGGAAGACTCCTTTTCACTTTTGAATATCATAACTTCACTGTCTCGTCACAGCAATTCAGGTTTAAAGCGTGAATTGGACACAATATTTTGCCCATTAGTCAGACCAACTGCTGTTTGAGAATATTCAGTTCTTGTCAATTTCAATGCCAGAAGTTAAGTTTTACGAAGTATAGTTATGCTTGATTTTCTATTATTTGATTTTCAGTATGGAGGGTACCTGGATTATTTTATATGGAAAAGTTGAAAAACAAAACTTAATCAATATGTAGATATACTAAGATAAATATTTAATGTATGTGTACACATATAATGATTTTGTTTTTGATATTTATTTATATGCATGAAATTTTTCTCTACATATTTCTGTGTACCACATGTCTTCCTAATGTCCACAGAGGCCAGAAGGACTCAGAACCCATGGGCCAAGAATTAAATGTAACTGTGGAGGTAGGGAATTGAACCAGATACTCCGATGGAATAGCCAGTGGTCTTAACCACCGAACCAGTGCATGTGCACTTATTTTAATCACACAATTTCTTCTATTTTTATTGTATGCCACTTACATTTGAGTTACATCAGATCCAGAGAAAACTGACACAATCAGGTTTTTCATACACTTTTTATTAACTGACTTTGTTGCTCTTGAAACATAAACACTGAGTGCTTTCAGCAATACATCACTGAAACTTTAGAGATATTTGGGAGGAGTTTTTATTTGACAGTAGAAAATAGTGTTATATATATATATATATATATATATATATATATATATATATA
>NC_034593.1:62841207-62885702 GCF_900095145.1 Mus pahari
TATATATATATATATATATATATATATATATATATATATATATATATATTCTGCATAAGACCAAAAGATGTTTCACATTCTCTTTATCCATTAATCTGTTGCTTCATGTTTGTCTTACTTCTAATATGATTATAAATTCTGCTATTAAGGGCATGAGTATCCTTTATCTCTTAGTGATCAGACATTAAGTCTTTTGTGACAATACGTGTTTCCAAATGTTCACTGATATTTAACACTTAAGTTTGGAGAATGGTCTATGTGATTCTTTTGTTAATTATTACCAAAAGGTAAACAATTAGACTGACAGCTTGGCTCTGGAGGTTCAGTGCTTTAAAGTGTTCTTCCTCACCGTGGTATTATTACAACCTTGCAGAAATTTTTATGAAGTAAGTCTTAGTACAAGTTTTTTGGTGATTTGGTATACCTTTAAAGGGCATTGTGTACTTGTGTTCACTTCCTATCCATCATGAAAGTATGATAAGCCTACTCTATCTTTCACTCTAACACTAATGTACTAACTACTTTGTCCTAGGCACAAACTCCTCAAAGTCATATAACTATGGAAGAGAAATCTCTGAAACTTTGAACAAAATAACACACTTTTGAACATAGTTTGCTTCAACAACTTTTCCCAATATCTGAAAGACCTCATGTTCCCACATACATGTAATGCTGCGCTGAAGGAATTTCTTCTGAATCTTGACATTCTCGATTAAACCTGTATTTGCTTTACAACTCTTGTGAGATTTTTATCCCTTATATTATTTGGTGTAGCCTAATTTGTTTGTTTTTGCTCCTCTCGCCTGGATTTTCCAGTTGCACTAAAATCCATTGTCATAGTTAATATTATAAAGAGTCTTTGTATATTATCCTGAGTGAGGTAACCCAGTCACAAGAGAAAACACATGGTACACACTCACTGATAAGCAGATATTAGCCCCAAAGCTCATAAGACCCAAGATACATTTCACAGGCCACATGAAGCTTAATAAGAAGGAAAACCAAAGTGTGGATGCTTCAGTCCTTCTTAGAAGGGGGGATAAAATACTCATGGAAGGAAATACAGAATCAAAATGCAGAGCAGAGTCTGAAGGAAAGGCCATCCAGAGACTGTCTCACCTGGGGATCCATGCCATATACAGATACCAAACTGAGACACTTGCAGATGCCAAGAAGTGCTTGCTGACAGGATTCTGTTTTAGCTGGCTCCTGAGAGGCTCTGACAGAGTCTGACAAATACAGAAGGGGATGCTCACAGCAAACCATTGGTCTGAGCATGGGGTCCACATGGGGGAATAGGTTGGGGGAACACCCTCATAAAAATAGGGGGTTGAGGCATGGGATAGGGGGTGTCCAGAGGGGAAACTTGGAAGGGGATAATATTTGAAATGTAAATAAAGCATCCAATAAAAGAAGAACAGTTAAGAGTCTTTGTAAGATTCTGAATAAGTAATAGACTTTAGTGTCTTTCAATTATTTTTTTGAACATTATTTATTTTTTCTTTGCATTGAAAGTTTAGAACCCAGCCTTATTCTTAGACATTTTTGTATCTAGCTTTTCAACAGTAATGTTCAGAGAGGTCATTCATTAACCCTGGTATTGTTGGTGGATGCTTATGCCAAAGATCATTTAATTTCAATGTTCAAAAATTTTTAGAACCTGTGTTCTACTAAAAATTCTATTCCTTTTTGTCATTATGGAAATGACACACTGCCCTGGGAAAGAATGGATATAGGTCATATTGTGTACCTCATGTAGAGAAAGAAGTTACAAACAATCTCATAATTTCTCCCCTCAGGTCTCTCTGGCTTCTTCCCTCATCATTTATCTCTTCTTTCATGCATTCCTGCTATGATGTGACCTGCCAAAAAGGTTATCAGCCAGATGGACTCACAAGAGCTGGTGTCCTGCTTTCTTTTCTACACATATACTGGTGTGCTGCATAAATGTCTACCTTTCAGAAGTACCGAGTTTTGATTAATTTCCAATATAATGCATAATGGCCTAATGTAGAGTTCATAGATTCTGAAAATCGAAACAATTTTATTATTGTTCTGCAACCTTGTAGTTTCAATCTTATTATTCATTTTCACCCCTTATTAACTTCACTTTTAAAAACAACACTTCATTTTATAATTTCTTGAACTATTAAGTCAGGGTGTATATTTGGGGAAACTAATTCTTTTTAATATAAAATTATAAACTGATCTCAGGACCATTGACTCTGTATTCTTTAATTCTAGTAGGCTGTATTCTGTGTTCCATTTGTGTTGATATTCTCAATTTTGCTTATGACTTCATTGATCTATTGGTATTTAATTTTGTAACAATTTCTGTAAGTCTTGATTTTCTGCGTTTTATTCTGCTGTTGATGTACTGGTGTCTCCAATCATAGTATGACCATTGCTATGTAAATCAAGGGGCTTGCATTTTTAGATTGATTTTTGAACTATGTTCTGGCACAGCATATTATCACAGCTATGGCTTATTAAGTAAATAGACAGAAATGTATGCTGTTCTGATTTAGGATTCTTAGTATCACAAAATGTCAAGTGAACGTGCCTCTACTTAGGGTCTTTGTGCTGTATTAGGTGTAATACAGTAGGCACGTGGGTGTTAAAGAAGGCAAAACATGGACTTTAACACTGTCTTTGTTCCACATATAATAATGTACCCAAAGGAATGTAACTCATACAAATTAACTGTTTTTTTTAATGATCCTGACTTTTAATATGATTACAATCAAAATTAAAATTCAAAGGTGAATTTTAAAGTAAAATCTCTTAAATAGCAGTGTTCTGGAGTATGTTACAGGTGTAAGAGTTACTGTGTATTTTCTGGTCTAATTTGTATACATTGTGAAATATCCTATTTCCTTATTCTCTACCTTGTAGATTTCTTATTTTTAATAAATAAATAAATAAATAAATAAATAAATAAATAAATTACTTTACATCGTGATTTCAGGCCCCATCTCTTCTCTCCTCCAAGTCTGACCATTATGGATACCTCCCCTCATTATCACCTACCCTTTGATGCAGAGAATGGGAAGCCCCTGTTTGGTAACACCCTGCCCTGAGACATCCAGTCTCAGCAGGACTAACCCTATCCTCTCTTGAGACCCAACCAGACAGTATAGGTAGGGCTAAGACACTCAGTGGCAGGCAACAAAGTCAGAGAAAACCCCTGCTCCAAATATATACATATAGTCATATGACATTTGTGTGTAGTTTCAGGGCTTACTCTATTATTGGCCACTTTGTGTTATCCAAGAGGATACTACCATTTTAGGATAGGACAGACAGAATAGTTGATAGTGTCTGGAATCAACTCAATGTAACCAAGTATTTATATACTATTAGTAAAAGATGAGTGCCATACACATCAACCTAGACTGTATGATATCATCTTAATATTAAAACCAATTGGAATATAATGTTCAAAGACATCTCTGGAGATTCTTATTTTGACAGCCAAACATAAAATAGGGTATTAGACCAGGTCCTTGAATAGCTTTCACTTTAAAAGGTTATTGTTTTCTTTGGGAGAAAGGGTAAATGTGCCTTATTCACAAATTTGACTTTTTTTTCTTTGTTTATTTATTAATTTTCTTTTATATATTAGACACAGGTATGGGGACTAATATTTTAGATATATCTTATGATACTCCTCCTCAAAAACATTTAACAACCTTGAATCTAGAAGAATTTCTACTTGTGCCTCAATCTAGATACCATTAAGGATAGAAACTTTTATAATTGCATTATATACCCAAAGTAATAAATCATTTAATAAATATAATTACAGAATACTATTATTCACTCTTAAAGCTTGACTGTGTAATAAACAGGGAACAAAAGAAGAGATAATAGAGGGTGTAGCAGCTATTCCTGGTTGTCAACTTGACTATATTTGAAATGAACTACAATCCAGAATTGGAAGGCTCACCAGTGAACCTAATCTGGAGACTGGGAGATAGAAGTTCTGATCTGGATCTTGGTATGGAGATCTTGAGACACAGTGGTGATTGAATCCAGAAGATTAAGACAGGGAGATCTCCGAGTCCAAGGTCATCTGGGATTAAAGGTGTGGTGGCACACACCTTTAATCTGGGCTACACCTTCTGCTGGGGACNATATAAGGACATTGGAAGAAGGGAGTCTGGCTCTCGCTCTTTCGCCTTCTTGCTGTGTGGGACTCAGCAACTGCTAGATCCTTGGACTTCCATCCTCAGCTACTACTGAACCATTGTTGGGATTTGGACTGCAGACTGTAAGTCATCAATAAATTCCTTTACTAAATAGAGCATATCCGTAAGTTCTGTGACTCTAGAGAACCCTGACTAATACAGAGGGATGCTTAATTTTTTATTCTTCTTGGTGCTAGAGGTTGAACCAATGTGTTCAACATACATTTAACCACCGAGCTCCATAACCACATACTCTATTATTTTTCAAAAATAGATAACTTACTTTTTTAAATGTCAAGTTTAATATAGTTGTAACTTGATCTGGCAGAATATATCCTGAACTTAGCCCAAGGACCCTTATGGAAGAGTAAGGGAAAAGCCTGAAGGAGCTGAAGAGGAGTGCAAGTCCATTGAAAGAAAAACAGTATCAACTAACTGGACCCCTCAGAGCTCCCAGAGACTGAATCACTAACCAAGAAACACACACGAGCTAGTCCACAGCCCCTGATACAAATCATATGCAGCAGAGGACTGCCCTGTCTGGCCTCAGTGGCCAGGATACTCTTGGACCAGTGGAGGCTCAATGCCCAAGAGAAGGGAGATTCAAGAGAGGTGAGGTGGGAGTGGGTATGTATGGGAACACCCTCTTAGAGGCAAAGGGAAGTGGAGATGTGGTAAGGGGCTAATGGAGGGGGTACCTGGAAAAAGGACAACATTAGAAAAGTAAATAAATAAAATTATTAATGAAAGAAAAAAATGAATTGTTGAAAATAGGAAATAAACATTTAGAAAGTTAAAAATATATGCAGCTAGAGAAATGAGCTCTGGGGGTACTGGTTAGTTCATATTGTTGTTCCTCCTATAGGATTGCAGACCCCTTCAGTTATTGGGGAACTTTCCCTAGAGCTGGATATGTAGCAGAAGATGGCCTAGTTGGCCATCATTGGGAGGAGAGGCGCTTGGTCTTGCAAAGATTATATGCCCCAGTACAGGGAAATGCCAGAGCCAGGAAGCCAGAGTGGGTGGGTTGGGGAACAGGGTGGAGGAAGTGTATAGGGGACTTTTGGGATAGCATTTGAAATGTAAATGAAGAAAATATCTAATAAAAGTACTATTAAATTAAAGAAAAAAGAAAGTAAAAAACATGCCTCAACCCTGATTTTAATGTTTCTGATTATAACTTTAATCATATACACATATAAGACAAGAATCATATATTTACTGTCAAAATTTCTTGATAATTAAATGCAGTGGTATGGTGAAATTATGAATCTTGATCTTGTAATGGACTAGACTGATTTTTGCACATGTGTGATATTAGACATTTCAAACAAAAATTATCTTTGGCTATCTTTATTCCTATTTATAACTATTTGCTAAAAATCTTTATATCTATCCTAGATTGTTGTAACTACTAAGTAAAATATTTGAGTAGTTTAGGTAATCAAATCAGTAGTTTCCATTAATCCAAATGCTAAGACTATCATCACATAGCATTGGAAAACTATAGTAATGTATATGTAATATAAATACTAATTTATTTGATAAATATATTTATTTCTGGCTTCATTTTGTTCAGTGACTAGAATGATTATAACAGCATTCCATCCGAGGAAGACACAGTCATGCTTCTCAGGCCAAGATAATTTATATTTGGTTCATAATAAACTATCTTGTACTTCCTTTGGAACAAAACCTTCATTTGCATTGAAAATTATTAGTAGAATATAGTTTGCAAACATAAATTATGTCATAGGAGGTGTCTCTACTTATAAAAACGAAAATTGAATGTACAACACTGTAGTAAGTTATGAGTCTTCCAGTGTAGAAAAATTATAAGCTTCAAATATTTACTTTATTTGTCCCTTACAATATCCACTATGTATGTTTGAATTTGAATAATACATATTAATAAATTTTCCTTGTAATTCTTGGTTTTCATAAAGAATATAAAACATCCAAGAGATAAAATACAGAATTATGTGCTTTATGACTCTGGGGAATGTATATTTCAGAGGAGTTAAGACAAAAGATATGGTGGAATATTTGTGATCAAGCATTGCTTAAGAATATATTTTAAAGTAACACAGGAATTGCTCATATATGTTAGCTTATCAGGTCCTTTAATAGCTTTCACTTTAAAAGGGTATTGTTTTCTTTGGGAGAAATGTTAAATGTGCCTTATTCAAAAATTTGACTTTTTTCTTTGCTTATTTATTTAAATTATTTTCTTTTATTTTGAGACTATAATAAAACCACAGCACTTTGTCCTTTAGATCCACCCTAAAAATCTTCCCATATACCCCCTTACTAACTCTACATTCATGCCCTCCTTTTCAGTAACTGTTATGTTATATATATATGTATGCATATATATACATGTATATACATATATATATATACATGTATATACATANATATATATATATATAACATAACAGTTTTATATATATATGTGTGTGTGTGTATGTGTGTGAATGACAACATCGACTAATTATTTCTACATCTGAATTATTATTTGAATAATTTTATCTCTCAGAAGTAATCTCAGGTATGTACATATCTAATAGATATGATTTTATGTATTCATTAATAAAACATATATTTATATTTTTATGTTTTAGTAATTTAAAAAAACATATACACATATACATAGATACACACACACATACACACACACACACACACACACACACACACACATATGGTCTGCTTACTGAGTATTTACTTGTATATAGGCTCAGGGTTGTCCACTTAGGAATCATCTGGTGTGCTCTTCCCTTGAGTTTTCATTTCAGCAATCCTTACTTGACTGTAATCCTTGTAGAGTGGAGTCTTTATGTTCTTTGCTCTCCTCACTTTGGCATATATATATGTATGTGTATGTATACACACACACACACACACACATATATATATATATATATATATATATATATATATATATATATATATATATATATGTCTTTGTTCACCATACAGTTAGGCAACAATGCTTGTGGGACATTATATAGGTAGCTTCTGACCTTGCTGGGAGATGTGGTATGTCACGAAAAACTCTTTTAGCCTTATGGACAATGTTTTTCTAGATGTACTTTATGATACTGACCTTCCAAACTCTGCATTTTAATTGATCAGATTTTAATAATTGTAATAATTCCTATATGTTGCAAAGAAAAATTTCCTTGATGAGGGTAAGGACCATAATTTTCTGTGGATATTAGGATAAAAATTTAAATGTAGTTATGTATTGTGCTTGTTCAGTAAATTGGTGGTTTTCTGATATTCTCCAGAATCTGTGACTTCACTAACCCCAAGTAGTTGATAAGAGTTTTAGTACCACACATTATTTCTAGATTCTTATGAATACACTAGATTTGAATTTCAACAGTACATTTTCTGTATTAATACTGCCCATAACTTCCCTGTTGTCTTTTTACCGCAATCAAAATTATGTTCTCAGTACTACTGACAAGTAAAATCCCTTTGTTTTATTTTGTATTATGTATGTAACAGATAATCTTGGTTATCATGTTAACACACCTGGAAAGTATAGGCTTGTCAAATTTTAGTAATAACTTCCATGAGATACCTTCTGTGGGCAAGGCTGTTGGGCATTGTTTTTTTTTTTTTTTTATTGCTAATTGGTATAAGATGGATCAGCCTACTGTGGCTAGTCCCAATCCTGGGCAAGTGAGAGTAGGTTCTATAAAAATTCCTAGGGAAAAGCAGGAAAGCAAGCCACTGAGTAGTGTTTCTTATGGTCTATCCTTGGTGTCTCTAGGTCTCTGCTACCAATTTTTTTTACTAACAACCCTCAACAATGGATATTTTCTTGAAGTGTAAGAAGGACAAAAGCCTTTCCTCACCATCCATGTTGACTTTGGTTAATGTTTTAACAGAGCAAGATAAACCATAATAACAACAGATGAAGTACAAAGGCTGATGTATATTTTGGTCCTATGCTACTACACAAACATAGAAAAATACTAATCTCAGGCATTATTTACTCCTGATCTTCTTATCCTCCATCTTTTACTTGAAAGGCAAAGGGAGCATTTGAACTGCAGTATGTTTCTCTCTTGGTCATGTTGTGACTGCAATACACGAGAATTACGTATATAGATCCAAAATTAGAGACTTACAACTTTCATGACAAAAATTTTTTCATGGAGAATTGTGATCATAAGGAAACTGTGTTCAGCATCTATTTAATATATGAACTCCTGGTCCAGATAAAGAATATATTCGTTTCAATAGTTGTCTTTTTAAAACAAACGTATGCTGTAATTTGAATTTTAAATGTAACCTAATGTGTTTCTAAAATTCTAATCATACATCTTTAATTGTGGAGCTGAAATTAGCAGTAAGGCACTTGGGTAAGATACAGAAAACTTTGAGCGTACAATGGAAACTTGAAATGAGAATAGAATAAAGTAAGGATTACTTTTCCTCATGGTAGGAAATTAATTGTGAATGTGAAGATTTTCACTCTTAAATTTGCATGTTGCCATTGTACTTTAAAATCCTCTCTGCTTTTACCATATATAATGTCTAGTACATACAGACATGTTATTTTGTCTGTTCATTCATAACTCAATAATTGTAACATTCTCAAATATTGTTTATAGAAAAAGGATTAATGTGGGGTATTTTAGAACAGATTTATTCTTAAGAATAAGGATTAGACAAAGGATTAATAGATAAGGAAAATCATGAAAATTATTTCCCTGTTTCTAAGCCATTCATAAATGACTTTCAAAACAGTTACAAAAATTGTATCATGTCAAAGAACTATGAATTCAAAGAATTCTCAAACCAAAAGTAATTCAGGGATGGGCTCTTAAAATACCAAATAACTGACAAATAATTGTAGATAAAAGGACACAGAAACTTCACTGAAATCTCATAATTTTTAACTTGTTGCATCTTTCATTTCATTGTGGAAGTGTGAGCCTATTGATTTATTATTATATTTATTTCTGAAAGAAAAATTAGGAAACTGAATGATGATGTCAACAAGGTTTATGTCAATGCCCCTCTTCACCATCACATCTTCCACTTACATAAAAATATCTCTAATTTTATGTTTAAGCATGATATATATCTAAGCTTGTGTGCATCTACATGTGTGTGTAAGCACTTTGGGAAAACACTCTATGTAGCACATGCAGAGAAAAGCACAACTTTCATCAGCTGATTGTCTCCTTCAATAATGAGGAATTATGTATAGAACATGTATCCTCAAACATGGCTGCTGTTTTAGTTAGGGTTTTACTGTTGTGAAAAGACACCATGACCAAGGCAACTCTTATAAGGGATAACATTTAACTGGGGCTGCCTTACAGGTTCAGACATTCAGTCCATTTATCACCAAGGTGGGAGCATGGTAACATCTAGACAGGCATGGTACAGGCAGAGCTGAGAGTTCTACATCTTCATCTGAAGCTTGCTAGCAATACTGACTTCTAGGCAGCCAGCATGAGGGTCTTAAAGCCCACACCCACAGTGGTCTACCTATTGCAACAAGGCCACATCTACTCCAACACTGCCACACCTTCTAATGGTGACACTCTCTGGGACAAGAATATGCAAACCATCACAACTGCCATTACAATTATTTAAGGAGACATCTTGCTGTCCTGAACTCATAATTTTAAATCAACGATAATATGAAACTTAGTGTTCATGGTTCTGGTAGGTGATACTTTGAACTGAAAGTCTATTTATCAATATCATCCAGATAAAACCCTGGGATCTATCACACTGACTTGCCTGAAAGATGTAGTGGTATAAATAAAGATATTCAACTACTTTTTGTTTGGACTTTAGGTCCACTTCATGAGCTGGAACACATTGTTGACACAAGTAAACAGCCACAATCTTGAAAGTAGAAATGTTATTGACCTAGGGGAAAACCTATTACTAACTAACATCCTGCCAAAAGAACATAGTAATAAAATGATTCCTAATGACATACTGCTAAACTCACAGATCAGTGCCTCACTTAACTCTCATCAGAAAAGCTGTTTTATATTCATTGAAATTAACAAAGAGATCCTTAACTGAGAAATGTGTATAGAGTGAGAGACTTTGTAGCATGCTATCTTAAATGGGATGCCTACATCAAAATCCTCTCCTCAAGTATTAGACATCTATATTGAAGAAGAGGTGGAGAGGTTGTAAGAGTAGCAGTGGTGAATGATGCTAAAACACCAGAGCATCCAAACACAACAGGACTACTGCCATAGGAAAACATAAAGACAGTGGTAGCATGTATAAGACCTGCCTGTATTTAAGCCGGATGGAGTCCCAGCACTGAGAGGGGTAATTGGATATGAGATCTTACTACTAAACAAGAAACTATTTCCAGTTGATACCTGTTGTAAAAGGGAAAAATCACATTTCCCAATGTGGTGCCACTGGGTACATCAAGCACAATCCAGCTCATGCTCCATCCTCAGGAGTAGCAGGCCAACACAAAGTCAACTCTGTCAGTTTTATGGTGGTAGGGTTTTGTTTCATTTGGCATTTTCTTCCTTCCTTCCTTCCTTCCTTCCTTCCTTCCTTCCTTCCTTCCTTCCTTCCCTCTTTTCTTTCTTTCTTTCTTTCTTTCTTTCTTTCTTTCTTTCTTTCTTTCTTTCTTTCTTTCTTTCTTTCTTTTCATTTTGATTTTGTGTTTTCTGTATGAAAGAGAAAAAGATCATAGAGGGTTGGAAGGTGAGGAGGACATGAGAGAAACAGGGACAGGAGAAACATGATCAAAATGTATTTTATGAAAATAATTTAAAGAAAAAACATGGAAACTATATTTTTATCTTGCTTTCTACCCATGGTGGCTAGTTTTATGTCAGCTTGACACAGCTGGAGTTACCTAAATGGAGGCAACCTTAAATGAGAACATGCCTCCACAATACTTGGCTTTCAGAAAGCCTTTTTTTTTTCCTTAATAAGTGATTGTTTTGGGAGGGCTCAGCACATCATGGGTGGGCCTCCCATGTACAACAGCCGGGCGTGGTGGCACATGTCTTTAATTCCAGCACTTGGGAGGCAGAGGCAGGTGGATTTTTGAGTTCGAGGCCAGCCTGGTCTACAAAGTGAGTTCCAGGACAGCCAGGGCTATACAGAGAAACCCTGTCTTGAAAAAAACAAAAACAAAAACAAAAACAAAAACAAAAACAAAAACAAAAAAAGAAAGAAAAGAAAAGAAAGGAAAAGAAAGGAAAGGAAAAGAAAAGAAAAGAAAAGGAAAGGAAAGGAAAGGAAAGGAAAGGAAAGGAAAGGAAAGGAAAGAAAAGAAAAGAAAAGAAAAGAAAAGAAAAGAAAAGAAAAGAAAAGAAAAGAAAAGAAAAGAAGCTGTGTAAACTATGTGGGGCAATCCAGTCTCTGCTTTCTGGCCCAGTTTGAGTTTCTGTCCTAACTTCCTTCAGCGATGGACTATGAATGTAGAAGCATAAGCCAAATAAACCATTTTCTTTCCTCTCCAACATGCTCTTGGTCATGGTGATTTACCATACCAATGGTAACCCAAACTAAGACAGTGACAAAAGTAAAATGCATTAGTATTCATAAAATCTGAAGTTAATTTTGGGAAAATTGCAATGTCTTGAGAATATTATCACATGCATAGTACTTCTATGAACTTTATTTAAATACTCATGTTTGTAAGTTCTAAAAATGTTGATATTCAGGATACAATGAACATTTTCTTAATATAGTCCATTGTTATATGTGGATGCATGATCTTATATACTATCAATAAATATTGCAGGTATATTCATTATTGTTATTATAAGCATTGCTGTTATTGTTGTTACTCAGAAGTCTTAGTTAACAAGAAAAATGTATTTTGTAGTTTATTTCTCGATGTTGATTGACTGGCTCAGGGTATTTTACCTTTATTTAAGTTTCAAATGTAATATTAAATTGTTTTACAAAGTGGCTCTGTAAAGATTCTTCCCCACCTGTGTTTGAGCTCCTTTGTCTTCTACAAGCTTGACTCATCTTGTCTTAATACCTGAAATTTTCTATATAATTTCTCATAGTTAATTTACTTGGTACCTTCATAAATTCTATTGATATTTATATTCATTTATTATATATATATTAGTTCTATGTTACTCTGGTAAAATTACTGGTAAAATAATCTGGTAAAAGAATGTTTATTTTGACTTGTGCCAAAGAGCTAAGACTACATCATGACAAGACAAAGTTATGCTTACAGAACAAAGAGCTGAGTAATCACATCTTTAAACAGAAGCATGAAGCATATGAAATTTATAACAGGTCAGCCACAAAAATCTGTATTTTCTACACACATTTAATGTAATAAAATGTAGTCTAGTTTGGAAAACTCTATGTTAAATTAATTTTGGTAAGATTATTTTCAGTAATACTAATGAAGAAAATGGAAGTGTAAATAATTATAATATTTTAATTTTCTTACATAGCTCTATTTTGTTAAATATATTTTGATAAATACATTTTAAAAGTTATATGTACATTTACTTATACATAAACATGTGCACAACTATCTTTTTATGCATATGAGTAAATAGGCAAATAGCTACAATCTATATAAACTAAAAACCATAAGGATAAATTAGGGTTCTTTAAATTTAAAATTAAAAATGATAGTTTTGAAAAATATTTGCAGTTTTTTTCTTTGTCTTCATCTACATTGTTTAGCTTTTTAAAATTTTTAAACATATTGTTTATTATTTTTTTCAATTTTTTAAATTATATTTTTAATTTTTGAGAATTTCATGCAGAAATATGCCCTAATTACATTATTTCCATTCTTATGTTTTCTACATAATTTATTTAATATCAATATTTCTTTCCACTATCTGTCTATCTACCTACCTCTCTAACAGACACACACATATATAGATGAAAACTGTTTTCCAAAAGACATATGTGCTCTTGTTACCTGCTATTTTTTTTTTTTGCCAACTCTGAAGTATACTGAATATATTTTCTGACTTGATAACACTAACTGCTTAGAAAATTAAATTGAATTGCTGACACTGCATAATGAGGACTGAGAGTACCATTGTGTGAATAAATATTCATCATGTGTGCTCAACCATATTAAGGACACCAATGCTTCAGACCCATGGAAATGACAAGCACATCTTCAGGTTTAAGTATGGACATTGACAAGAAGCTTAACTCCTAGCTAAAACCAGGATGTCTGCAAAGTATTGGCCATAAATGTCCCTGCAAAGGTTAGCTAGTCCTTCTTCTCATACAGGTTTATACAATAAACCTGCCTCATTGTTCATCTGATGATAAAAATCATGATAAACATTCAACCTCCTGGCTGCTATTGTGTCTCTGTTCCAGCACATGGCCCATGTGATCTCAGCCTTACATGTCTTTGACATTTCTTAATTTCCTGTTGCCCAAGTCATGTCAAAGTTTTGTAGGTCTTGGCTTGAACAGTCTTCTTTTTACTTGAAAGGGACTTTAAAAGCATCTAATAAGATAGTGAATATGTAGGAAAATATATTGATCCAGTCAAATATCTTTCTCTATATTTCCAATATTTACCAGCATATATGCATGTATTTATATTGGTTTACTTTGTATTCCATCTTTTACCTGTTTTTGAACAATATTTTCTTACAGAATTCTGAGAGAGCTGATCTGGTATAGGGCAACAAGATCTTCCATTTGCTAACCATGACCATCTATTCTGTCTCTTGCTTTTCACTGCTCAGAAGCAGTTGACAAACCTGGTCATTCTGGTCCAACCAGTAGGAAGTAGTGCAGTCCTCTGAGGGTGGAGTGTGGATGATTATAGGAAAGATGGAAAATAAGACACAGAAAAAATGTTAGAAATACGTAGGGCTGTCCAGTGAACGCTGCAATAGCCTAGAGTTTAACTTTCTTAGACTTTATACACTTTACAGTTTTAGGGGAAACAAAATCACAAGCCAGCAGAGACAGTGGCTGACCTACACTGAATATCTATCCCTATCTGGAAGCCTCTCTATTCTTCCTTTAAGATTAACAGAACATTCAGCACCTCACCTTGACCTTCAAATGTATGCCCTCTTATCATTCCATACATCACTAGACCAGGACATCTGTCGGTAGACTCTGCCCTCACTTGACTCTGTCTGACAGGCAGGCTTTCATATAAGCAGGCAAAATGGCTAACGATACCTGATTGCTTTGGGTGTACCACATTGCACACTTTCCTTGTAATGAAGTCCTTGGGGTTTTATTACATTTATGGCACCCATCTTATTTTCTCAACTCTCGAATTATGTGATCCATCCTTGATAATGTAGTATTTTCTCTACTTCCATTCACTTATGTTGGTCTCATCTACTTTCATCTCCTTTAATTATTGTCAGTATGTTAACGACTACCAAATGTGTACCTCCTATTTGAGACTACGTGCATGTGGGTGTTTTCCTCTTTTTGGAAAAAATGTTCCAGAACATCAGATACATTTAATATAAGTATTAACTGAAGAATTGAAATCTACCTATATAATAGTGTACTCAACACCACTGGGCTTAAGATAAATTTATATGTGCTTTCTTAAACTCCCACAATTCTCTTCTAATATTCTCTGATTATATAATACATCTTAGTGTCTAAATTTTTTTTAAAAATCTTTAGGACAAAATTTTATAGTGCATTTTTCCTTAATTTTTTCTTTTACGTACTCCATTGAATGCATCAGATAACCTGTTGTATTTCTTTTTGAAATGTGTCTATGTCTAGCCACTCAACCATATTCTGATTTATTAATTTCTGAAATACTATTATCTGTGTATATGCCTTTGTCCTAAAACAAGTCATAATAATACCACACAAAGAATTATCCCTTTTAAATCATCAGCCAAATCCCAGCACACTTTTCTTCAAAACACATTCCACAATATCCCCTTATTCAAAGCAGAGTCAAACTGAAGCCTTATGATGTCCAGGCTACCATTGTTCTGCTCTATTCATTTGTAAAACGTCAGCTCAGTTGGTTGGTTTTTTCTTGGCTTAGAACTCACAAACCATGTTAACATCCTCAGAATTCTTCCAGCTGGACTAGTTCCCTACTAAAGACCTTTGTATCCATCTTTTCTCTGTGAAATTGTGCTTGCCACAGATGCTCCTGTCATTTCTTCAATTTCTTAAATGCCATGCACTCAGTTTGGCTCCTCATTACCTCCATATTTAAAGTACCATGTCCAGGTACTCTACAGTATCTGTTTACTGTATGTGCTGCTATATCTTCATGTGAACCTGTAGATAATGTTTATTTATATTTTGTTTCTTAGATCACTAATATCACTCACTGTTAGCAGATCAAGATGGAGTTCTTTATTTTCACTGGGAGTAGTGATGAAACACATTACAAGCCTAATTCTCTTAAGTGATAAATAAATGGATTTTTAAAGGGATACAAACATTGATTTGGTGCTGAGTTACATGACAATTTTTAACTTGTTCATACTCAAAGATCTGAGAAAACAATAATTTAAACAAAGGAACAACAGAAAAGTAAGAACTAAAAGGAACCATGAAAAAAATCCTTATTAGGAAACATCTTGAGGAGAGGTATGTCCTTCATAGCCTATATACATGTGCGTGTTTTAGTCTTTTCTAACAATAGTTTCAGAACATCAGATACATTATAAATATATAAGTATTGATTAAAAATTCAGTCAATTTATTTACATTCAGTCAATTGTGGTATGGTTTCATTATCCAAATCTCATAGAATTTCTAGATATTAATAATAGGAATGAATGTCCAAATTCTAACGATAGTAGAATTTGTTCACAGTTTCCAAGTAGGCATTACAGAGTTGATTCCTATAATTCTTCTGACTCTGACATATTGTTTTTCTCATGTTTTATAATGGGATGTATAATTGGCAATACAGATGTGAAAAAAAAATGTCTTGGGAAATCTAGATTATATTTAATAGAAAAATGAAGTATAAATATGAAGTATAAAATATAAAGACAAAGAATTGTTTCAAATTAGTTTAAAAAATAAATAAGAATATTTTGCAGAGCTGGGCGTGGTGGCGCATGCCTTTATTCCCAGCACTTGGGAGTCAGGGGCAGGCAGATTTCTGAGTTAGAGGCCAGCCTGGTCTATAGAGTAAGTTCCAGGACAGCCATGGCTACACAGAGAAACCCTGCCTTAAAAAAGCAATATATGTATTATAATTATATAATTATAATATAAAACTGATATATATATATCAGTTTTATAATTATTTTATATTTATATATTATAATATATATATATATATATATATTGCAGTTATATTTATGTCATTTATTGTAGAAATTTGGAAACTAATAAAAGTTTAAATGCCTTTCAATAAAATAATTTTTCTAAAATTATAAATATGTACTAATATGTATTGGTTTTATTATATGTGTTAATATTAGTTTTCATAATCAGATCATTACTCAAATATCAACCATTGATAAATGGGATCTCATGCAACTGAAAAGTTTCTGTAAGGCAAAAGTCACCATCAATATGACAAATTGGCAAGCTACGGATTGGGGAAAAAGTCTTCACTAACCCTACATCTGGCTGAAGTTAACCTCTAAAAGCCAAACTACCTCAATTAAAAATTGGGGTATAGCCTAAACAGAGAATTCACAGCAGAAGCATCTTGAATTGCTGAGAAGCACTTAAGGAAATGTTCAAATTATTTAGTCATCAGGAAAACACAAATCAAAAATATCCTGAGATTCCACCACACAACAATCAGAATGACTAAGAATAAACACTCAAGTGACAGCACACACACACTGGCTGTAGAGGATGTGGAGAAAGAAATACTCCTTCATTGCTGGTGGGATTTCAAACTGGTACAGCCATTTTGGAAATCAATCTCATAGTTCTTCAGACAATTGGAAATAGGTCTACCTGAGAACTCAGCTATTCCACTCCTGGGCATACACTCAAAAGATTCTCCACTATAACACAAAGACAATTGCTCCCTTATGTTCATAGCAGCCTTATATGTAATAGCCAGAAGCTGGAAACAAACCAGATGTCCCTCAACCGAAGCCAGAAGCTGGAAACAAACCAGATGTCCCTCAACCGAAGAATAGATACAGAAAATGTGGTTCATTAACACTGGAATACTCTTTAGCTTCAATTCCACTTAGAAGAGGGAAGAAAATAATCACAGAAGGCAGAGGGAGGGAAGGACCCAGGTGTGAGAAGAGAAGGGGAGGGGGAAAGGGGAATAGGAGCAGGTATGGGGGTTGGGGGAGAGGCAAGAACTCCAGAAGGCCCGGAGAATAAATAGAAATAAGTAGCCTTGAAGGTGGGAGTTTGGGAGACCCTGTAGAAAGTGCCAGAGACCTGGGAGCTGAAAGACTTTCAGGACTCAACTGGGGTGACCTTAATCAATATGCCCCAAAACAGGAAGAGGGAACTCAAGAGTCCACCTCCAGTAGATAGGCAGGGCCCAAGTGGAGGGACTGAGTTACTAACCCACAGTCAAAATTTCTGACCCAAAACCATTCCTGTCTAAAAGAACTGCAGAGACAAACAATGGAAATGAGACTGAGAACTGCATGGCTGTGTTCTGCAGGCTTTATATTAGCAGTGCACTGAGACAGAGGCACACACAACCAACCATTGGACTGAAATCAGGGAGCTGAAATAGGGGAAATATAGCTGAAATATAGTTGAAATATGGGAAGAATTAAAGAAGCTGAAGAATGTGCCACCCCATAGGACAACCAGCAGTCTCAACTAATCTGAGCTCCCAGAGACTGAGCCACCAACCAGGCAGCATACAGGGGCTGGTCTGAGACTGCCTGATCTATCCTCAGTGGCAAAGATGTGCCTAATCCTGGAACAGGTTGAGACCCCAAGAAGGGGGAGGCCTGGTGGGAGAGTAGAACACCCTCTTAGAGGTAAGGGGAGGAGGACTAGGATAAGGAACTATATTCTGGGGAACCAGGAGGGTGGGCAACAACTGAACGGTAAATAAACAAAAGGATACAAATCATATTGCATGAAATAATGCAGACTCAGGAAGACAATAGTTTCTGGATGAATAAGGAGATAAATACAGGAGGAGATAAATACAGGAGGAAGAGTTAAATAGGTTAAATAATAAGACTCATCACACACACACACACATACACACACAGAGAGAGAGAGAGAGAGAGAGAGAGAGAGAGAGAGAGAGAGAGAGAGAGAGAGAGAGAGAGAGAGAGAGAGAGAGAGAGAGAGAACTCACAAAGAATGCCAGAATACTATCAATGATTTGCCTAAAGTAAATTATAGTACATATAATTGTGTATAAATGCACACATATACACACATATTTTATTTATTCCTCTTTTCCCAGTTACTCCCTTCCTCTGCACTCCCTCCAGTTCTCCTTTGTCTTTTATTTGTTTTGTTGTTTTCAGAAAAAGGCCAGACTCAAGGGTTATCAATAAGCTATGGCATATCAAGGTGCAGTATGACTAGGCACCTCCACCTCTACTGAGGCTAACAAGGCAACTGGGTAGGAGGTAATGGCCCCTAAAGTGGGCAACAGAGTCAGAGATAGCTCCTGTGTTAGATAGCTCCTTGTTAGGAGTCCAACAAGAAGACCAAGGTACACAACTGTGCAACATATGGGCAAATGGCCGAGCTCAGGCCCATGCTGGCTCTGTGATGGGCAATATAGTCTCAGTCACCATCTATGGGTTCAGGTTAGTAGATTCTGTTGGTTATCTTGGGTACCCTTGACCTTTCAGGCTCCTATAATCCTTCCTCTCCCTCTTCTATGGGATTTCTCAAGGTCTACCTAATGTTTGGCTGTGGGTTTCTGCATGTTTCCATTAGATGCTGGGCGAAACCTCTCTGATGACAACTAGGCTAGATGCCAGTCTATGAGTGTAGCAGAAGTTCATCAGGGACCATACATCCCCTCCCCTTTTGTTATTTGGTTCCATTTTGGTTTGCTGGGCCACTCAGCCTCTGGCTCCTGGCCCTACAGCCAGTGTCAGGGATGGGCTTCATTTCAAAGCATGGGTCTCAAGTTGGAACAGTCATTGCTTGGCCATTCCTCCCAATTTCTGTGCAACCTTTACTCCAGCACATCTAGTAGGCAAAACAAGTTGTAGGTTGAAGGTTTTGTGGCTGGGTTGGTATCTCAGTACCTCCATTGGATGTCTTGCTTGGTTTCTGGTAATGACCACTTCAGGCTCTATATTCCCATATTGGTAGAAGCCTGAGCTAGGAACACCCTCCAAGAATCCTGGAAGTTTCCATTTCCCTAGGTTTCTAGCTGGTCCTAGACATTCCCAGGAGTTCCAGTCTTTCCATGTTTGTTGATTTTATCATTTCCAGCTCTGGGCACAGCTCTGGACACAGCTCTGGGCAAGTGTATAATTGAATTCTCAGATCTAAACAGTAGGATTGATGATTGGCCTTCATAGTGGCCAGCATCTTCCACTGCAGATACAAGGAAGTCCGAGGAAAAAGCAATAATTTGGTATTAAACTCTTGGTACTCAGTACGTTCTTTCTGCCATGCTTGCTGGTGTTATGGATGTCATTTTTCATTGGCAGCAAACTTCAACTTTTTCAGACTTCTAACTGACTTAAGTACAAATAACTAGAGTCTTCTGAACTTTCACCATCAAGTGGGAATGCTATATCATTAGTTTTCTGGACTTAACAACTAGTAAGTCCTTACCTGTAGAGAAAATCTTTGGCCTTCTGAACTCCTGTGGTATAAGCCAATTTGGAGAATCCCCTTTGGTAATATGTATATATTCTCAGAGTTCCATATCCATAGAGTATGTTATGCACTATAATACCACACATGAAAATAGAATACGTTCTCATAAAACAGCAGCACTGTAGCATCTTATAGACCAGTACAAACAATAACATTTTCACAAGTCACATTTAAAAATGAAAAAGAGATCAGTTGGCTTGTGGTTTCTGCTCTTTTCTTTTACTGGAGATTGGGAATTTTTCATGAATTTTAGACTTGAGAACTCAGGGTTGTAGGCTTGGTTAAATCACTACGGTGCCCAAGGCTCAAGCACAATGACTTAAAACACCTAGAGTAACAACTTACTCCTATAATCCTTAGCGCTAGAGCTTGGGACAAGTGAATTCCAGGTTGTAGCTCATTCACATACCAGCCTAACCAATTTCTGAATTCCATGTTCAGTGAAAGACCTATCTCAAAAATAAAGATGGAATGTGCGCAAATAAAACCCTAGTACATACTATCAGACAACACACACATGTACAGTCATGTGTACCTTTATCTTTATATACATGTACACTGATAAGTATGCCCAAGTATGCACATGATGGTGATATTCACACAAAAGAACTCTTATACAAGGATATGAACTTACACAAGGGTAAAAACTGTGTTCTTAAGCATCTGTCTACACACACACACACACACACACACACACACACACACACGTGAGTATGTGCATGCTTCAGACATGCTAAGTAAATGTTCTACCACTGAGCTGCATCTGCAGTAACATTTTATAATCTTTGGTTATTGTTGTTGTTTGTTTTGTTGTTGTTGTTGTTGTTTTTGTTGTTGATGATGAAATACTGTCTTACTAAATTTTCCATACTGGTCTTGGTGTTGGTCTCACTGTGTAGTCTGGTTAGGTTTGAACTTGCAAGGTTCGCCTTACAAGTTCAATTCTTACCTTGATTTCCAAATTAATTAACATTAGTTGAGATTTTAGGTCTGCAACTTAAGGCTCATTTGATCTAAAACTAATTATCTGAATGAAATTTTTGTTCCAAAATATGATTCACTAAAACATTATTTTTCATGTAATAAATTTAAGAAAAGAGAAAGCAAAAAGAAAAAAATACTGATTAAGTCTAGATAGAAACATAATCCTGTTGTGTTATTAAAAAATGAAGAACAGCTTAATACAAACACCTCATCACCTTCTAATCTGTATGAGTTTCTCTTAACTAATTTTATGTTTTCCTCTTATGTTTTCCCATTTCTTCAACCAGAGTCTTTTCAATAAAATTTGGAAAGGTTTGCAGATTTTCTTTATACTATTCACTTCAATTTTTAATACATCATGCTAAAGAAAAAGGCAAATTCAGAATGAATTGACTTTGGTTTTGTACTGTGAAAATCTGGACAAGGCTCTCCTTCCATAACCAGGATACTATATGGGATCATTATGGACTGTGGGGTAATTATTCAGTCAATTATTTCTTTTCTCTTTATTTAAATAGCAATTGTGTAATGGATTTATCTGAGTGCCATTGGTCACTCTGGTTTGCAAGGTACTATTTGCTTGCATTTACTGGAGGCATTCTGGAGTGTAGCTTTCCTAAGTTTTGATACCTTGTTGAAGCTGATGTTCTTTTCTTAGGAACTTAATCTAATAGAAGAGCAAGTTTGAAAGAGCCTTGAACTAATTGGCAAGGGGTAGAGGGCTGGGAGGGGGTGTGTATTCCCTAAACAGAACTCCAGTGACTGAGGATCTAAGATGAAAAATTGATAAATGGGACCTCATGAAACAAAAAAGCTTTTGTAATTCAAAGGACATAGTCAATAGGACAAATCAGCAACCTACAGATTGGAGCAAAATCTTCACTAACCCCACATCCAATACAGGTCTAATATCCAAAATATATATAAAGAACTCAAGAAGCTAATCTCAAAAAACCAAACAACACAATAAAAAAATGCGGTATAGTTCTAAACCAAAAATTCACAACAGCAGAATCTCAAATGGCTGAGAAGTACATAAAGAAATGTTCAAAGTCCTTAGGGGTCAAGGAAATACAAATCAAAATGACCCTGAGATTACACCTTACATCAATTAGACTGGCTAAGATCAAAATCTCATGTGACAGCACATATTGGGAAGGATATGGAGAAAGAGGAACACTCCTCCATTGCTGGTGGGATTGCAAACTGGTACAACCACTCTGGAAATCAATCTAGATGCTTCTCAGAAAATTACATATAAATCTTTCTTTCTTTCTTTCTTTCTTTCTTTCTTTCTTTCTTTCTTTCTTTCTTTCTTTCTTTTTTCTTTATGTCTTTCTTCCTTCCTATCTTTCTTACTTTCCTTTATTTCTTTTTCCTTTTCTGTTTCTTTTGCTTTAATATAGAAGTTTACTTGTCTATTTTTATTTATTTTTATTTATGATGTCTCTCTCTCTCTGTTTGTGTGTGTGTGTGTGTGTGTGTGTGTGTGTGTGCGTGCGTGTGTGTGTGCTTTAGCTCTTGTGAGCACAGATACACACAAAACCATAAGATTCCCTGGAGCTAGACTTAAAAGTGGATGTGAACCAGTATGTGTACTGAGAATTCAAATGTAGTCTACTGTAAAACAACAGTATTTCTTAAATACTGAGCCATCTCTCCATCACCTTATTTCTTTCTTTCCATCATGTAGCTACATTGCTACTATTTATTTAGAATCCAGGAAATTAATTATCTTCACATGTTTCAGGTTCATGTTTGCATGTAGTATTTTAGAATGCAGACTTGAAGTTCAATTCAACTTTTAGTGTAAGGCCATTGAATACACATGGACCCTCCCTAAGTCAGTTAGTGTTTTAATTAAGAAGCCAGAAGTAGAGACGGAGACCTAGAAAGAGAAAGATTGTCTTGTGAAGAAAATGACTGATCAAGTAGGGCCAACAGTTATTTGCAACTTCTAGTCACTAGCATAAAAAAGTAAAAATCAGAAACCTTCACTTTAATTTTCTAGTTTGTTGAACTATGAGCTGTGAGAGAATAAATTTCTGTTAATTTAAGCCACACAGTCAACAATAGTTTGTTATAGTGGTCCTAAAGCTCATGCCAATTTCTTGTAGGTTTGATTATAGGCTCTGGCTTCTTTACTACAAATATAATTTAATCAAGAACAAAAATGAATTTCACTTTCACAATATATTACATTTTAATGTGAAAGTACATAAATATGTGAGACAATATTATAGTTCAAGGATTCCCCCTCTGTTCTATCTTCTGCATTATTTTAAGTAAATATCCCACAGTGATTTATTTCCATTTCATTGTAATCTATCATAGTTATTTCTTTTATTTTTGAGAATATGGCATAATTTCATAATTTCCCCTCCTCTCTCCCACAATCCTGCATCAGTCTCTTGCTTGCTCTCTTGCAAAATCATGCCCCTTAGTCCTTTAATTGTTAGATCAAGAGAATCAGGGAGTCTGTTGTGATACATTGTCTCCTAATAATGTCAGAAGGTATGACCCTAAAATCTCACCTACATACCAGTTTAAACATCAGCCAAAGAAGGAGCACAACAGCAGAAAGCCCAGCAGTTCTCCCTACACAAATAACCGCAGACAACTAACAAATGCTGAGATTGGGAGATGTAGTCTTACACAAGGAAGAGCACACTATTCTTCAAGAGATGCCAAATGAACAGCCCAGAAAATTATTTTATCAAATAGTAATCATTACTATACTCTATTTTGTAAAAAAAAAAACAAAAGCAAAATAATACAGAAAGAAGGATACTGCCCCCAAATAGGTTGTATATCAACGTGGCTATTAAATCACATCTCAAGAATACTCTAGTCAGATTTATTTAGCTTCTCATAATATCTAGTTTTCTTTATTATAAGGAATACAAGATTATTAAGAGAACAAAGATCAACTACTCATGATAATTGCTGTAAGTTGAAAAATAAATTTCATCAAATGAATGTTTTCCGGGAAATACAAAATCTGTAAGAGAGGCATATGAGTTTGGAACCTGTTTGGTTATGATAGTCAGTCCTGGGTTTAGATGATCCTGCGAAGCCTCATGAACATTGAGCTTGAGAAAACTGGCTGAAACTGGCATGTTCATTCTATTGATAAAGAAAATGAGAGTTATACAAAGTGACTCCTCCTCAAACATGTATCAGCTCCTGACAAAACTGAGATCAATAGGAGGCCTGCTGAGAAATAGAAGACAAGCCAGTACCCATTACCACATAATTAATATGCACCATCTGGGCTTCATAGTTTCCTTCTCAGTGATAAAATGGGAAGCCCAGGCATTACTAAGCAGACTACACCACAGCTGCAGGCAGTACAATGAACAGCTGTGAACAATGTGCTTTTTATGAAACCATACAGATGTTCTACATTACAAATATTGCTGAGACAGTAAATGGCATTTTTAAAAAGAGGAATTGAAAAGATAATACTTGACAGTGACAGACAATTGATATGCTTTCATGAAACATAAATCATTTTGTCTCCCATGAATTACTTAGTATACTTTATAAAATATAAATTTCTCAAGTCTAATGCAAATAGAATAAATTCAAATTAACCACTGGAAAACTTCCTTTACTTTTCTTGTCTCTAATCATTAGAAAATTGATTGATATCAGATAAGCATCGCAAATACTTCTAATGTTTCTAATTAAATCAAATTGAAGTCAATTTATAATAAATTAAATTTAATTAAAACCTTAATTGTGTTTAAGGTTGCAATTTGAGTTACGCTACAACATAGTTCCCCTAAGGTACTTCGTGTTCTCCTTGTATTCATTAATTACAAATTTTGTATAGTTTCACGTGCTCAAATATGATAGAGTAAGTTGGCTCTTACCTGTGTCCTCAGGTACACAAGTAACTACTATGTTCAGATTATTATGCCAAGGAAAGAGTAAAGGTAGCCTTTGAAGGGTTTGAAAACAGACAAGATAATTACAGATAATGTACATGTGGATGTACAGCTTTTACTTGATGTTTTCAAGGTATTAAACAATTAATCCATAATAAGAGATTACCAATAGTTTTCAAGTCACTGATATGTTCATTAAATATCTGCAGCATTATTATAGGTTATTGAATTCCTCTGAGGCCTAGTTCAAGTAAGTCTCTCACGATCTAATGGGACAGAATGGGTCTTTAAACACATGTGTAGTGATCCTGTGTACTGAATTGTAGGTAAACATGGTGTTTTCCAGGAAAAGTTTGTGAACCCTAAAGAGAGCACCAGAGACCCAAATCTGATGTAATCGCATTGGGGTCTTTTATTGAAGGTTGAGCTGGGGTCATACCACCAACTCTGACACAGGAGAATGGGAGGGGTCCCAAGCCCAGTTTCAGGCAAGTAGTTATAGATGCAAGAAGTAGGTATCTAGCCTGCTACACATCTGAATGAGTATGGGTGGCATAATGTTTTTTAACATAACTGGCTGGTGCGGGGAGCCAAACCATAAGCTTCTGTTTTCCTCCTGATCCGTGGTTCTTAGGAAGTGAAATATTAGGGGCAGGCTTGTAACCTGGAGATGCAGATTTGTTGGGGAATAACCTGGAAACTGGTTCTAGACACAGGTTTTTTTTTTTTTTTTTTTTTTTTTTGGAGGTAACCTTGAAACTGTGCTAGGTACTGGCCTGTTAGTCAACTTGAGTTCAATCATAGGTCAGGTTCCCTAAGATCAAGTCTGAAACCAAAAAGATTGGTCTCTCAGCAGAAGAGCTTGATGGTGTGGTTTAGTCATGGGTCCTCTGCAACTAACTCTGTGTGTGTGCATGTGTGTGTGTGTGGTGCATGTGCATACATATATACATATGTACATTATATATGCATAATATACATATATGCTTATGTAAATTTCTTAAAATTTACTTTTTATAGTAAAACCTTTAAATTCCTTATTTTCTAGTCTCCAGTTTAAAGAACCACATATTACGTATAGTTAAGCTTCTATGGGACAATGTAACAAAAATGTATCTGTCTCTTCCATCCAACTATTACCACTCAATAATCTACATTTTCGGATGACTTCCTATCCCCCAACATCTACTTGTCATTCTACTCTCAGCTTCTCTAAGACCAGCTTTTAACAATGCCACATAAAAGTGTGATCGTCTGGTACTTATCGTTCTGTGTCAAGCTTGCTTTACTTAGTTGGCTTCTCACATCTATAAAAGATGTTGGAAATGACAGGATTCTAGCTTTAAAATCATAGTTCATAACTTTATTACACAGGATTTAATAATACTTTCTGTTAAACTTTTAGAAATAGTCTCGAAAATGAATAGGATTCTATTTCCATATTTCTTATTGCTTCTTGATTCTTTTTATATTCTTTGCATTCATATCACAGCACCCTCTTCTCCTGGTTCTCACCTCAAGCTGCCCCTATCCTATAACACGTCCTCTTCTCTGAAAAGCTGGAGGCTCTCCTTGGTGTCACCCCACCCTTCACATCAAGTCACTTCAGAACCAGGCACATCCTCTCCCATTGAGTCCAGACAAGGTTGCTCATGTAGGGGATCTGAATCCTCAGGCAGGCAACTGATTTAGAAACAGCCCCTGCTCCAGTTGTTGAGGGACATGCATAAAGACTAAGCTGGATATCTGTTACATATTTGGAGGAGGCCCTTGGTCCATCCCATGTATGCTATTTGGCTGGTGGTTCAGTTTCTGGGAGCCCTCCAAGGTCCACATTAGTTGATTCTGTTGGTCTTTCTGTGGGGATCCTATATCCTTGAGGTTCTTCAGTCCTTTGGTCAACTCTTCCAGAAGCCTCCCCATGCTCTTTTCAATGTTTGGTTGTGGGTCTGTACATCTGTTTCAGTAAATTGCTGGATGGAGACTCTCAGAGGTCAGCTATATTAGGCTCCTGTCTGCAAGCCTAACAGAGTATCATTAACAGTGTCAGGGACTGGTTCTTGTTCATGGGGATGGGTCTCAACTTGGAACAGTCGTTGGAACAATCTCTGCTTCATTATTGACCCAACTTTTCTTGTCGGCAGGACAAGTTGGGGCTAAACGTTTTGTAGGTGGGTTGGTGTCCCCAGCCCTCCACTGGAGGTCATGTCTGGCTATAGGAGGTGGCCACTTCAGGTTTCACACTCCCTACTGCTAGGAGTCTCAGCTAGAGTCATCCCCATAGACTCCCTCTAGCCTCTTCAATCCCATGTCCCTGATCATCCCATCCCCCCACAGGTGACAGCTGCAGATTTCCATTCTTTCTCCTGGCCCTCCTTCCTTTCTTTCCTGACACCTGATCCTGAATGCCCCTTTTCCTCTCCTACTCAGTTTCCTCCCTCCATCTGCCACATATGACTTTTTTTTTTCTTCTTTTAAGTGAGACTCAAGCATTCTATCTGGGCCTTCTTGTTATTCAACTTCTTGGGGTCTGTGGATTGTAACATGTCTATCCTGTCTTTTTTGGGTAATATCCACTTATTAATGAACACATACTATTATGATATTCTCAGTTTTCATCCATTTGCCTACAAATTTCATCATGTAGGTTTTTGTTTTTGTTTTTATTTTGTGGGCACACAAAACTTTATCAATGGTATTCAAGAGTTCAAGAGAGTAGTGTTTCCTAGGCCTCTCCTCTTATATTGGGGATCTGGGATAGAAAATGAGGGACATGCTCATTGTTGGGGACAGAGTTAGGACAGGACTGCTCAGCAGCACAGGCCCTCTCTCTTGATTTTGTCCTTTCTGGGGTGAGTGGCCCAGAGATTCCAACTCCTTAAAGGACATGTAGCCCATGAGATTCACCTGTTGCTGTAGCCATATTCATTGTCATGGCAGGAATGAACTTTACAAAGTTAACCTTGAGAGCAATGCTGGCGCCAGCAGCAAAGGTGGAAGAGTGGGAGTTAACTGTTAAAGTTGCAAGAGACAACCTGGTCCTCAATGTAGCCCAAGATGCTCTTTAGTAGGAGCTTTGATGGCTGCTTCCCCACCTTCTTGATGTTATCATACTTAGCAGGTTTCTGAAGGTAACATGTCAGGTCCACAATAGGGTAGGAACATGGAAGTATATGCCAGTGAGTTTCTCTATCAGCTCTCAGACAACTTTGCCCACAGCCTTGGCAGCACTAGTGGATGCAGGGATGATTTTCTGGGCAGCCCTACAACCCTCATGCCATAGCTTTCCAGAGGGGCTATCCACAGTCTTCTATGTGGCAATAATGGCATGGACTATAGTTGTGAGCTCTTCCATGATGCCAAAGTTGTCATGGATGATGTTAGCCAGGGGGGCTATGCCTATAAGAGTGGTGCAGTAAGCATTGCTGACAATCTTGAGCAAGTTGTTACATTTCTAGTGGTTCACACCCATCACAAACATTGCGGCATAAGTAGAAGGGGTAGAGATGATAACCCATTTTGCCGCACCCTACATGAGGTCCTTGGTCTTTTCCATGTTGGTGAAGATCCTAGTAGACTCCACAACATTCTCAGCACCCCATTTGATGTTAGGGAGATCTCACTGCTGGAAGACACTAATAAGCTTACTGTTGATGACAAGCTCCCCATTTTTATCCTTGACTGTGCCATTGAAATTGACATGGGTGGAGTCATGCTGTAGACCATGTAGTTGGGTTCAATGAAGGGATCATAGATGGCAACAATACCCACTTTGCCAACTATAGATGAGAAGACAATCCTTGTAACTAGGCACCAAACATGGCCAAATCCCTTCATTCCAATATTTACCTCCATGTCTAAGGGATGAAGCTGGCACTGAAGGAGAAGATGCTGCTTTCTCTGGAACAGGGCAGAGCTCATTATGTTGTTTTTAATAGCTAAATAGTGTTCCAATGTGTATATGAACCACATTTTTATTGGAGCATGAATTTTTTTTTATTTATTAGATATTTTCTTTATGTACATTTCAAATGTTATCCTCTTTTCTGGTTTCCCCTCCCAAACCACCCTGTCCTGTCCTATCCTATCCTCCTTCCCCCTGCTCACCAAGTCACCCACTCCTGCTTCCTTATCTTGGGATTACCCTACATTGGAGATCGAGCCTTCTCAGAACTAAGGGCCTCTCCTCTCACTGATGTCCAACAAGGCTACCCTCTGCTACATATGCAGCTGGAGCCGTGGGTCCCTCCATGTGTACTCTCTGGTTGGTGGTTTAGTTCCTGGGAGCTCTGAGGTTACTGGTTGGTTCATATTGTTGTTCCTCCTGTGGGTTTGTGATCTCCTTCAGTTCCTTTTGTTCTTTCTCTAGCTCCTCCATTGGTGACCTTGTGCTCAGTCTAATGGCTGACTGAGAGCATCCACCTCTGAATATGTCAGGAACTAACAAAGCCTCTCAGGAGTCAGCTATATCAGGCTCCTGTAAGGAGAAATATTTATCTTGGTCTTCATTTGGGTATATATTGATAAGATAAATTCATTAAAACTATTTGTGCATGAAAATTGAAAATATCTGTCAACGTGAAAAAGTTACAAAAATTTTCACCAACAAGTTCTAGATTTTTTTAAGATTTATTTTATATTATGCATATGAGTACACTGTAGCTTCAGTGTACTCAGACATATTAGAAGAGGGTGTCAATCACATTGCAGATGGTTATGAGCTACCATGTGGTTGATGGTAATTGAACTCAGGACTTTGAAAGAGCAGTCAGTGTTCTTAACCATCAAGCTATCTCTCCAGCCCAAGTTCTAGATTCTAAGCATAAACATTTTGAAAGAAATCCACTCTTTAAAATAGTCATATGGAATATTATTGACTTGGAAATCACATGGTGAAGTAGCAAGTTTATTTTTCTTTAAACTATGATTAATTGTTTGATTTACCTACATCAATTAAATTCTTTTGAACAACAACCCAACTGAATAAGAAATTTCTCTATTCCTTTAGGCCATAGATATATCATTTCACACTTACCATCATTGAACTGGTATGAAATTCCAAGCACTGTATGTCATTCATCATAATCCAAACTGAAAGTCTATAGGTGACATAAAGGTATTTTGTGAAGAAGAATGTACAAAAGAAAGACCTCAAATTTACTATGTTTGCTTTAAAATGTAGACATTTAATACAAATAACTACAGGCAACTTAGGAAATCTTATAGTAGAGCAGGAAAAATAGTCTTCTATGGGGAAGAGCACACCAATTGATTTTCCAATTCTAAAGCTTAGAAGACACACATGCAAGTAACATTATGCATACTGAGCAGAATGTACGTAGGAATATTTATGTAAATAAAATACATATATAAAGTCAATATCAATTATCCACAAAGAGGCTGACAAAACAAGTAAAACAGAGAAAAGTATGTGGGGTTTTTGGAGGCAGGAAAAGAATCAAGAAGTATACTTATAATCTCAAAATTAAAAAAAAAATGT
Organism: Mus pahari; assembly: GCF_900095145.1. Lineage (NCBI taxonomy): Eukaryota > Metazoa > Chordata > Mammalia > Rodentia > Muridae > Mus > Mus pahari. Next base: position 62,871,516 of record NC_034593.1, read on the forward strand.
GTTAAAATTTCAATTCACATTTTATTGCTCATAAAACAATTATTTCCCCTATGTAAGTGCTTCAACTGAAACCATTTTTAATAGCAGCATATATTAATTGAATGTCTAGAATTCAGTATATTGTAAAAGGTCAGAAAAAACCTTAAATTAAAACAAATTGACACAGTTAGATAATATGTTGATACTTAAATGCATGATGTTTTAGGCTCTCCAAATGTATATAATAATATACTTTAATAAAATATGAAGCAAATGGAGTTTTTAGAATACTATTTACCTCAGGAGACTGCAAAATGCTGTTGCAAATTATCTCACTAGTGTAACTTTTATTTACTTCATTTGTTTCTGGTGAATCTTTCCTCATCAATAGCTATCCTGGAGATGTCATTTACGGCTATAGAAATATTTTCCACTTTGTAAATTTCTCGGACCAGATAAAATTGTTGTAGAAAACAAAGCACTCCTAAACCCCCAGACTAGACCAGGTTTAAAGATCTTAAGAATGAGACAGCTATATCATATTTTTGGCATTTTAGAATTTTGGTGGCATCAAATTGGAGTTAAGTAAAAGAGTGGAGTGCTGTTCTGTTTAAACTTCAGTACTGTACAGATGCACTGAAGTAATCCTCATCACCACTTAGGGCACATTCAGTAAAGAAGCCTGCTTTCAAGCCACAGGCTAAGCTATCCTCATTGTAAGACACTGGCACAAAGTGTTTCCCTGCTAAAGTTTCTGAAAGTGAAACTAGTGTGCTGCAAGCTTTTCCTTCCTGGGTTTTGTCTTCAGTTATATTTCCCTATGGCTGTTTGAATGTTTGGTTTGGTTTGTATGCTACTTTCTTTAGTTAGGAAAAGTGGGGTTGGGGAGGAATCACACCCTTAGATATTTGAAGGCATCCACAGAAGTGTGACCTAAATCCCTCCCATCTGCTCCCCTTTGCTCCATATGGTGTTGGGGCCCACAGTTGCTAGAAAGAAAAAATGAAATAAAAGGAGAAATCAAGAGGCAAATACCACCTCATGTGTTCACTGCAAGCCTCATTATTTATTGCACATCAGCCAAAAGGAAACATATATTCCAAATGTCTTTCATTCCCTTCATTACCAAAGACTTTCTCTGAGTCTGTGTACTTTAAGGATTTTTCTAAGACACACAATTTATTAGTGTGGGCAAACATTCCTCATTGTTAAATCAGCAATGCCTTAACTTCCATTTGATTTAACAAATAGGCCCTAATTTTTGCAGTAATTATACTAAAAACTATTATGTGGTTTCCCCACTTATTTTTAAAGATGCTTCTATTTTTTTCCTCTTAGTCTTTTAATTGTTCAAACTTTATCATTATATTTGTGATATATAATTATAGAAATGCATCTAAAAGAATACCACCAGGAAAATATTCGTTCTTTGTAATTTCTTACAGTGTGTTGCTCATGTTCTCTTTCTCCCTTAATCTTTCCCAGGTGCGCACATACCCTACTTCACAAATCTTGCTGTCCTCTACAAGGATGATGATGCTTTTTTTGTCATGTGTAATTTGTACTCTATCTTGTAATCTTAGATTAGTGGACTTCAACTGAATTGTCAACCTACCAGAGGTTACATCCGTTTCTTAAAGTAAATAGGCTCTCTCACACAGCAGCTATCAATTGCTAATAAATAACTCCTTAGCTAGGTATGTGACTTCCCTTCTACATGCTAAGGTTTAGTATGTTCTGAGCTCACATGAAGGTTGTGTGTAAGTTGTCAAGACTGCTATGAGTTCACTGTGCACTGCCCTGCTGTATCCAGATGATAATGTCTTCTTATATTCATTCACTACCTCCTACTCTTAACATTCTTGCATTCTTTCTGCCTCCTCTTCTGGATCCTTGATTCTTGGAAGGGGCCCATGAATTACAATGTATAAATATATTAGATTATCAATACAATGGATAATCTCATTATTCATATTGAAGAAGGAATTATCTGGGATTTCAGTTTTTAAAATGTGTTTTGTCCTTTATACTGAGACGTTTCTGTGAAGCTTTCCTCAATTTTAACTTAAATTCATCATTGGGTAGTATTTTGTTTCTCTCATACATACATATTATAATTTAAGCAAATGCCAAATATAAATTATTTAGGAAGGAAAGGAAGTACTTTACATAATTTCCATAAAGAATGGAAATATATAAACTTTGAATACACATGTTCTAGGATAAATTTTAATAATGAATATATAGAATACATAGACCAATAAGTAAAACTCTTAGGAGTGAAATTCAATGACAAAAATTATATAGGAAGCTATTAAAGCACTTGAAAGAGTAGAGGACTGTTGGGAAAGAGGGATAAGATGCCAGAGGAGAGAGGAGATAGATAAAAGACAAGAGAATGGTGACATGGTCCAGGTATACTACATGAGTGTATGAAAATGAAACTCAACAATTACATTTCATTAAATTCTATGTATATGAATAAAATATCCAGTAAAGAAGGAATAGGAAGGAGTTGGGAAAGACTGCTGTGAGATGCCATCTTCTGGATATGATGTTGCCAGTGTACTCATGAATTCACAGCAACTTTTGCAGCTTGTACTACATGTTCACAATATTAAAACTTTCAACATTTTAAAATGGATAGGGGAATTGCTAATGTGCCCCTGCCTATGCTCCAGGATGAGGAGCTGTTGGCAGTTGACGGCTGGTGGACAAAAAAGACAGTTTCTTTTGGAGTGAATACTTCAGTCAACCCTATCAGCTCCACACTTCTTAAGATATTAAAGTATAAATAATAGTTTCTCCTTTGTTAATTTCATATTCATTAAGTTTGAAATTATAGTTATATTCAAACATATTTGGCATTATCTTTGCACATTTTCTTTTAACTTTTTAAACATAACTTTTTTATGTATATGGGTATTTTAGGCAAAACAAGTGCTTATTTATCTATGCACCATTTGTGTGCCTAGTGTCCCTGGAGATAAGAGGATGTTAAACCTTCTGGAAGTAAAATGTGGTAAATTCCCATGAGGTTGGTGGGACCCAAAATGGGATTCTCAGGAAGAGTAGCTAGAACTCTTAACTGCTAAGTCATTCTTCAGTCACCAAATTATCTTCATTAAATCATTTTAGAAAGATTAGGGATAGAAGTGATATACCTAAACATAATAAAGCCAATTTACAGCAAGTTGATAACCAACATCAAATTAAGTGAAGAGAAATGTATAGCAATTCCACTAAAATTGGAACTAAGACAGGGTTGTCCATTCCATATTTATATAATAAAGCAATTAAAGTTCTAGTAGGAATAATAAGGCAACTGAGAGAGATCAAGGGGATACATACTGGAAATGAAGGAGTCAGAGCTCCCAGGGGTTAAACCACCAACCAAAGAGTACATATGGAGTTACCCACGGTTCCAGCTGCATATGTAGCAGAGGATGGCCTTGTAGGGCATCAATGGGAGGGGAGGCCCTTACATGTGAATGCCCTACTCGATGCCCTCAGTGTAGAGGAATGCCAGCGTGGGGAGACAAGAGCAGGTGGGTGGGGATGGGGGATGAGTTAGGGGGGTTCTGGAGGGGAAACTTGGAAAGTGGATAGCATTTGAAATATAAATAAGTAAAATACCCAATAAATTAAAAAAAAACAAAGCAGAAATAATTCCTCAAAATAGAAATAAAATGTTTAAAATAAAACAAATAAAGTAAAAAAAATAAATGGTTCCCAAACTTCTACCAGGGAACTTAAACATTTGATAAACACCTTTAATGAAGTTGTTGGATACATGATTAACCCAAAAATCTCAGTGGTCCTTCTATGCACAAATGACAAATAAGTTGAGATGAAATCAGGGAAATAACACATTTTGCTATAGCGACAAGGAGTATCTTGGGTGAGATTCTAACCAAGCAAATGAAAGATGAAAATCTTGAAGCATCTTAAACAAATGATGCTAGTGTAACTGGATCTCTGGATCCAGAAGACATCAAACCGACCTATATCATTTTACACAAAACTCAAGTCCAAGAGGATCAAAACCTCAACATAAAATGAGATACACTGAACCTAATAGAAGAGAAAGTGGAGAATAACCTAGAACTCATTGGCACAGAAGACAATTTCTGGACAGAACACTAATAGCCCAGGCACTAAAAGCAATAAGAAGTGAGACCTCATGAAACTGAAAAGATTCTATAAGACAAAGGACACACAGTTGGTAGGAGAAATTGTTACACACAGAATGGAAAAATGCTTGCACCAACTCCAAACTGACAGAAGGCTGATATCCAAAACATATAAGGACTTCAAGAAAATAGATATCAACAACCAAATAATCTAATTGAAAAAAATAAGGCACAGATTTAAACAGAAAATTCTCCAAAGATAAGTCAGTAGCTGAGAAGCACTTAAAGAAATATTTGGGGAGAAACTAGGAAAGGGGATAACATTTGAAATGTAAATAAAGAAAATATCTAATAAAAGAAATTGAATTGAAAAAAATCAAGTCAAAGAGCAACTAAGAAAGTGAAAAAAATATTCAACATCCTTAGCCATCATTGAAATACAAATCAAAACTATTTGATATTCAAGCTTATTGCTGTTTGAATGGAGAAGATAAAAAATATAAATCATGCTGGCAAGGATGTGTAGCAAGTAGAACACTCCTCCATTGCTGGTTGTTGTGCAAATTAGGACAGTCATTATGTAATTCAATATGATATTTTCTCAGAAAAAAATAGGAATCAATTTATTCAAGACCTAGCTAATCTACTCTTTGGCATGTACACAAAGGATTCTCCATCCTATAACAAGGATACTTGTTCAACCATAATCATAATATCTCAACAAAAGACTGGATAAAGAAAATTTTGCATCCTACATGTATATTAAAATTGACTTAGCATTTTTAACTAAATGAATTTACTTTAAATTATAAATATAGTTACTAAATAGTAGGTCAATTTAAGGATATCTAGATGCTTTTTATCTTCATTACAAATATTATTTATATATTTTAATTTTTATGTAAATTTCATTTTATTTAAGACTTTGAGTTGAAGTTGTAGAGCTGGAGAGATGGCTCATCTAATAGCTCAAGCCTGTAGACTTGAGTTTTTACTCACCAGCACATAATAAAAGCCTAGGTGTGACTTCATAGCAGTTGTCACACCAGTGTACTGGAGGAAGTAGGGGAAGATCACTTGGGCTTGCTGGCCTCTAGATGATCTGAACTTTCAGTGAGAGTTCTCTGTTCACACAGGTGTTGAGAGGCACAAGCATGAACATAACTGATAAATACTGACTCACGAACACACATACAAATACATACATATAAAAGTGAAAGAGCTACATCATAGGTGTGGTGAGTTAGAATTATAAGGAGTATTTCCATGTTAAGTTAGAAACATCAATATCCACTCAAAATTACTATTATATTTCATATTTCAATATAGACATGTTGTCTATATTGCCTATATTTCTTTCATTAATCTTTAAGCTTTTAGAAATAAGCCAACCCTATTCTACTTCTTGTTTCTGGCGTTCTTTATTGAATGCAGTCATATTATACTATTAGGTTTCACATTTTTTGTTCAGAGTATCAAAATAATATTATGTGAGACTAGTATTTTATTTCATGGGTGACATTTATTACAATTCTTTCTGATGATGCTAAGAGTTACAATTATTAATTACATTACATATCTATTTCTTTAAAATTTTCCAGGCTGACTTTGCACTCATGATAGAATTGAGTATGATCTCCACCTTCTCATCTTCCTATCCTCACCTCTTGAGTTCAGAAATTACAGCTGTATACCACCACACCCTATTTTATTGAATGGTTCAGACTAAACCAGAGTTCTCTGTGTGTTAGGCAAGTGTTCTAATTACACACTGAATTCTGTGAACAGACCTAATCCATTTGTACTAAAATTTCTTCACAGAAAATCTAGTACTGTTTTTTGTTACTATTGATCCAATTCTGCTTTTTCTTTTCAGTAAGGCCTCAGGTACATATTTTTGTTTTTGATTACATAGTTGCACTAGTTATTAACCATTCTCAAACATTTATGATACTTCACTTTGGGAAGTATCTTCAAACCTACAAGTTACTGCATTTCCTTGGTGCTGCCTAAAATAATTGTTAATTTAAAAAGCAAAACAAAATCTCTGCTAATATTGCTTTTGAATATGTTATACTTATCAACATATGTAAGAAATTTCTAGATTTTTTTTTACCCAAATCTATCAGGTCTGAACTTCTATCCTCTGAGGATTTTAGTGTGAAATGGTCTAAATTTAAAACTTTTCACAACAGTTAGTATCATTTGTGTCATGCAGACTGAAGTATTCTTTATTATATATTCCCTTGCTAAAAAAACATACATTTACATTTTTGTGACAGAGAAACAGAATAGAAAATTAAATGCTTTTTGACATTACAATAATTTTTAATTATATACATATATATATATATATTAGAATATACCACACTTGACTTAACATAAAAAGTTTTAAAATAACCAGGTGTAGTCACATAGAACTACATATAACTATAAATCTAGCTCTTTGCAAACTAAAATTGGTATTGTAATATAGTACTACATACCCTGTGACTTAATATAAAAAAGTTTTAAAATATTTTAGTTGTATACCCAGAAATAGTCATTATAGAACTATATGTAAGTACATATCTTGATATTTTCTAATTTATATTTATTTCAGTAAATAAACAGGAAAAGAAGTTGAAGAGATAAGTCTTGATAAAAGGACAAATGGGCAATAGATATGGAAAAATGTTAAAGTTCCTGTGCTAATAAGAAATGTAAATCCAAACTTATCAATATCCAGATATAGCTTAATGGGAATGACTAGCATCAAGAGAAGAAAAAAAGAAACACAAGGATTCTGGAAAAGGAACAGTTATATACTGCTTATAACCTTGTGAATTAGTATAACTACTGTGGCAACCAGTATGCCTTCTCTCAAAAGACTCAAAATAGAAATACTATCCTGCTATAGTACTATTGTAATCAAAGCCAGCATGCACAACAGAAACTTGCACAGTACTGTGTATTCTAACACTATTGATAATAATCAAGTTCCTAAATCTAGAAATCCAACAATTGCATGAATAAAGAAAAAATGGTGTACTGTTGAATGTTATCTAACAATAAAGAATTACAAAATTATTTTATGTTCAAGAACATGGGTGAAACTGGAGTTGGTCAGAGTGTTACAGGACACATGACCTTTCTGTCTTGGATTTTACCATTCATATTTCTCCATCATTCTGCAGATTGCAGCTGCCTCATCTACACATTCTTCTTAACCCAAATGACTTCATGTTTTTGGAATATCTAAAATGCTCTCCTACCTCACAACCATCATGCTACCACTGATGTGACAATGTTGTCACTCATGATGGTCTCCCAAAATGTGGCCATGTCAACATATCCCATGGTCATGAAAGTTCCCTTTGCTTAATGAGCTTAGTTTTTGAAGGGGAATTTCACATCGTTTTCTTCCCCTAACCATGGATCTCACTTTTTCCCCCTTTGTCTTCTTTTTTTACCTTTTCAATTTTTTATTAGATATTTTCTTCATTTACATTCCAAATGCTATCCCAAAAGTCCCCTATNCCCTCCCCCCCGCCCTGCTCCCCTACCCACACACTCCCACTTTTTGGCCCTGGTGTTTCCCTGTACTGGGACATATAAAGTTTGCAAGACCAAGGGACCTCTCTTCCCAATGATGGCCAACGAGGCCATCTTCTGCTACATATGCAGCAAGAGACGTGCAAGATTTTGCTGAAAGGACCCTGATATAGCCATCTTGTGTGAGGCTATGCCAGTGCCTGGCAAATATAGATGTGGATGCTCACAGTCATCTATTGGATGGAACACAGGGCCCCCCAATGGTGGAGCTAGAGACAGTACCCAAGGAGCTGAAGGGGTCAGCAACCCTATAGGTGGAACAACAATATGAACTTACCAGCACACCCAGAGCTCCTGTCTCTAGCTGGATCTCACTTCTTATCAACACATAATCAAAACAAGCCAGATTTATTTTTTAATTAGATATTTTCTTCATTTACATTTCAAATGCTATCCCCTTTCCTAGTTTCCTCTCCAAAAATCCCCTATACCCTCTCCCTGCCCTGCTCCCCAACCCACCCACTCCTGCTTCCTGGCCTTGGCATTCCCCCTGTACTGGGGCATATGATCTTCACAAGACCAAGGGCCCTCCTCCCATTGATGGCCGACTAGGCCATCCTCTGCTACATATGCAACTAAAAACACAAGAAACACAAATCTCATGCTGTCTGTCACATGCTGTAGAAAGGGTTGTTTTGTGTGAGGCATGGAAGAACATAGAGTTCTATTTTGGTGGGAGGAGATGAGCAGACGAAAACAGAAATGCAAAAAAGTTCAAAGAACAATGATCAAAGTATAATGTACACATTTGTGTACATCTCCGAATAAAGCTTACTATTTTGAGCAGATAATATTTATTAATGATGGCAAGGAAACCATGTTATTGTTAGATTTTAAACCCTATCTTAAACTGTATTGAGATAAATGTCACTTACTAGTCTCTGAGTCTAGCCATGAATCCAAGGGACAAATGCCAGTGCTTTTATTGTGGAGGAAGAGCTTGAATTCACCATGATTTGCTGATTCAAAATTTCAGCTTTGGGGTTAACTATATCTTCTTTTGAGTCTTGCTTTGAGTAATTCACTTTTGAGGATTTACATATCAGAGGTTAAGTAAATTAGCCTGTCTTTTCATCTGTAGGCTGTGATAACATTTCTGATGTGCTTAAAAGGTGAACATGAGATTATGTCTTCTTACACTGACATGACATTTATTTTATAATTTATATGTAATATTATACTTTTAGGATATAAATTTCTTCATAAGTGATATCTTGGAGGCCATGGTTCATTGTTCTTATCTACACATCCATATGCTTTACGGGTCATGCTAAATAGTAAGATCTCAAAAATTTATGTGTTAGATTAGCAACATACCTAAATAAATAGCGTATTTCAGTGGGGTCATATGATTTATATAATTTTATTGACTACATCTATTCATTTAAAATATACCACCGTCATATATTATATTAGAAAAAGTATATTATATATCTTGTCTTAGCATTGCACACCTGATTTACATTATTTATTACTAAGTATACCTATATATTTAAAACATATAACCTCTGACATGTAAAATTTAGTATTCTCAAATTTTATATTTAAATGCATTGCCTGAGAGAGCAAATTAGTTTTGTTTTAATATTTCAAGTGGTTTTTTATGAGTGATGCAGGAAATGTGGTTAACTGAAGATACTTAAAATAGTTTTATCCTGAATTTCCAAACACATTTATTTCTTATCTAGTTGAATTAAACTTATTTTAAAAATGGCATTACTGCCAAGATACTGAAAGGCCATTAACTTTGGAGATACTAAGAGTTTGGACAATAATGAATAGGCTTAATAACACCAGCTTTCGGTGATATGGGTATATTAAATGATGGCAAGTACATCCACACTTAAGTTTCCTGATATCGGAACTTATTTGCTACACTGTGTCAAAACACAAACCTGATATATTGTAGGAAAAAAAAAAAACCCAAGACAATAGTTATTTATAAATACTGCTTACTGTGAAGTACTTGAACATAATACCAATGGAAGCACAATTCTAAGGAGGTGCTTTATCTCCTAGTTGTTCTTTTCCTCTCAATAGGCAAACAGCAGACCTTTTCACTGAAAAAAATTATCCTTTAAACAAGAAAAGAAATGTGTGCTTAATCCTGATTTGTTTATGAGTAATAATGTTTTATGTAATTTATCAATTCACAGGGATGTTGATATTTTGAGTTTCTAGTATATTTTCTTTCATTTTATTGGGTATACATACAAATATATATTTGAATATATTTATATTGAATATGTTTATACAAAATATTTTCCATCCCCCAACTCCTCCCAGATTTTTTCCACCTGCTCACCCGGACAGCAGTATGACTGTCCTTTTTGGTCATTGTAGAAAGCAAGGAAACATCCAGGAACAACCACAAAAATAAACAAAAAATGTCAAAACCAAATCAGAATAGAAAAAAAAAATGTACTTAAGAAAGATACCTATGCTCAAAAGCAAAACCAAAACTCATAAATCACAAAAGCAGATATCATACTACACAAGCAAAATGCTAGAGAAATAGCTCCAAAGCAATAAGAGACAAAATGTCTAAAAAATTCCTAGGAATTTATTTGTATTGTCCGTCTACTGCTGGGCATGTAGCATAACCTTAAGTGTGCGTAATATACCAAGTGAGTCTCCTCTGGAGAAAATTAAATTTTCCTTTGCAAGTAAATGCCAGCTATAGATGGCTTTTTAGTTAAGGATGGAAACCTGAGTGAATTTTTCCTTTTAATAATTGGTTCATTCCTCTCTTGAGCCCATGCAGGCCCTGTGCATACTGCCACAGTCTCTGTGAGCTCATGTGTGCATCAATCCTGTAGCCTCTGTAAGGCACAGCTTTGCTGCAGCATCCATGCTTCTTTGTTCTTACATTCTGGTGGCATCCTCTTGCAAATAGTTTTCTGAGACCTTATGGGAAAGGATTGGTTGAGACACCCCATTTAGGACTGAGTATTACAAAGAAATCTCATCGTCCATGTTTGGTCTCTGTGTGAGCTCCCATCTGTTGCAAGTGTAAGCTTCTCTGATGATGGCTGAATGAGTTACTGATGTATGAGTGTAGCGGAATATCATTAGATGTCATTTTATTGATAGTTCCCTTTTGCAGAATAATAGTATTAAGTTTGCCACTAGATTCATGGCAGTTTAATGTTCATGGCCACAGAAGAATGAACCCATTGAATGCCTTGAACTCACAGTGGTTGGTTTCTCTCACAAGGTTTGTGCTACGATTGCACCAGGGTCTTGCAAGCAAGTAGCTATTGTAGATCACAGTTTGTAGCTATGACCTTTTGCAGCTTTGTAAATACCATAATTATGGAGGATATAGAGAATTAACTCATTAATGTCCATGGAAGTAAAGGTTATTCTGTTCTTCAAAAAGAAATTATGAATGTAGTTTAAACGATCATTGATATTATTCTTAAGTCTCAATGCTTCAGTATATGGTGATATTTAATGTTCCTATTGGATTAAATTAGTTCTAGAATTGTTGCCGTAACACTAACGTGAGACTAATATTAACTGGAATCAACTGAAGTTTTAGACACTATACAATTCTGTTCTCTGTTAATATAAATAACTCCATATTCTGGCTCATTTGTGTTCATTAAAGATGTGAATTCATTTTCATTTCTGCCCTGTAAATCTCTTGTTTTCTCCTTCTACTTTTCTTAATTTTCTATCTCATACCACTTTATATAAAGACAGGAAACATAAGCAACTTGCTCTCACCAGGCTAAGCACTGATAGAATCAATGTAAGTGTGGAGTCTTTTCCTTGTAATGCAATGCAGTTTTTAGTACTACAAAGTAGTAATTTATAAATTAGCAGCCAGACTAAAATTCCCATGGCAATGCCAATAATTTAACTTGTTTATTGATTGGAAAAATTCCACAGATATCAACATGACATAGAAATACTATTGAAAATTTTAAAATTTTAAATTTGATGCTTGTATATCCTCCTAACAGGTGCTTTTTCTGTTAAGACAAATATACTGGAATTAGTGGTAAGATAATGTATGTTACTGTACAGCAAAACAGTTAACTTTAATAACGGATCTATTTTTCTCCCTTCTTAAAGTAATATATGTGTAATTCATTATATATAATAAATATATTAGGACAAAAATTTGAATCATTCAAGTTTTACTTTAATACTATTGATCAAACCACAAGAATGCTTATTTTTCCTAAGTAAATATTGCAGAGCCCCAGACTATGAAAAATTATAGGTGATAGATTGCATTCTAGAATGCAAATGATTAGTATAAAATTATAAAATCCAAGTTATAATGAAATACTTGACCATTTCAATTGCTTTCAATTGTTTCCCTGTATTCATAATTCCAATTTTCTCTACGCAGTAGCATACCAAATGTCAGAAATCATAAATTTATTAATTTATTTAAATATTCCTCTTAAAATTGGGTGCGATGCTACGTGTATATTGTTCTAGCTTTCAAGAAGCAGACACAGTGGAATCATGATGAGCCTAACACCAAATGCCCTAAACAACAACCTTAAGTATATAGTTAGGGCTGTCTCTTAAGATTAAAAAAAAAAAAATTTAATTAAATTTCCTAGGGAGACATTGATTCTCTCTTCATATATTTTCTGCAGAATGTGCCATCACTAAACTTAAAAGCTGGCCAAGATATAAGGAAGTGTTTGAAGAGTAGTAAATTGAAAACAGAATCAAGATACTGTTTGTTGTCCCATTTTCTCATTACTATAATTATTTTTCCAATGATATTAAGTTTGAAGAAGCCATAAGATACAGTAATATTTTTTTTACTTTTAGCTTTACTTTTAGCTTAAGGTGCTTTGTGGCCTTAGATTTTTCACAAACTACTTTTGAGGGACCAGATCTTGGATTCAGACTCCATCTTAGAGAACCTGACCTAAAGTAGAAACTGAGTTAACTAACAAGCCAGCACCAGTTTCTAGGTTACTCTCCAATAAGCCCTTGTTTAATTAGCACCAGTTTTGAGGTTACTCACCAACAAACCTGCAACTCCAGGTTACAAACCTGCCCCTGGCACTTTGCTTCCTAATAACCATCAATCAGGAAGAAATCAGAAGTTAAGTTTATGGTCTGGCTCCCAGCACCAGCCAATTATGTTAAAGGGCAACAAAATTCCATAATGCCCCTCCAAATCAGATGTGTGCTAATCTAGAAGCCCCCTTGCTTGCTTACCATTTCCTATAAAGCCTTTTCCCTTTGAGAGCTCTGGGCTTCACTTTCTTGCTCTGCTACATCAGAGATAGGAGAATGGCCCAAGCTGGGGCTTAAAATAAAGAGACTCTGGTGTGATTGCACCAGAGTCGACTCCTTGGTGGTCTTTTGGGACTCACACATAAAGCACAACACTTTAATAGGGGATCTTATATTCTTCAATGTCCCTTCTAGTGCACTGCCCCCTAGAGGTAGTTAAAAAAAAAAGTTAGTAGGAAATGGGGTTTGTAGACATGTTTAGAATAGTTCTCTGGCACCATTTCAGTCATTGTTGTCAGCAGTCCAGTCCTCTAGCAAAACACCAACATGGATCATCAGCAGCAGCAGTCCAGTTCACCAGGTAATCGTCATTCATGAATCACCAACAGTAGTTCAATCCAGAAGAAACCATGAGGCTCCTCCATTTGGCCTGATTCCAAGGAAGCTTCGTGAAGCTGTTGGAATATCATGAAAAGTTCTTTAGCTAGTTACTCTTTATGAAGTCACAACATGTGAAGTTCAACAACATGATGGTGGGTGAACCACTAACTCAGCATCATCAGCAAAGATTAGCTAAGCAAAACAAGATGACCCAATGAGATATCTGCTTCTGGATTAATTTATTTTCTTTCTAAACATTACACATCCTCTCATGTGTCTGCTTCCGGAAAACCTCCTCTCAGTTGTGTCTGCTTCAACAAAAAATTATTTCACGGGTCTGCTTCAACACTCTTTCACATGACTGCTTTAACAAAACATCCTTTTATCTGTGTCTGCTTCAGCAAAACATCCTTTCAACTGTCTGCTCAGCCAAAGATCATATGACACAGTTGAGTTTCCAAAGACACTAGCAATGTACACCTCTGTACTTACTGTTTATGGTGAGTGACCACAATATTGCCATTGTTTTATTTCACAAAATTAAATGAGTTCTGATGTGATGAATCTGAATTTATTTTCTCATTGAGTTTTTCCTTTAAAAATTTTATTATTCATATACTTGAATTTCTATGAATTGACATTGTTCTTCATAAACATGGAGACATTTGAGATTGTGCTTGGTTATAGACAAGCACAGCTTATTCTTCCTCACCATGGCAACTGTTTTTGTTTGTTTTTTAGGTTAGCAGTATTTAAGTTTTTTCCCAATTCTTATTAGATATTTACTTCATTTACATTTTAAATGCTATCCCCAAAGTCCCCTATACCCTCCCCACCCCACACCCCTACCCACCCACTCACCCTTCTTGGCCCTGGTGTTCCC
>NC_034593.1:62885713-62901109 GCF_900095145.1 Mus pahari
TCCTTGTACTGGTGTTTTTCTGTTATTATCCCTTGAAAGGCTGGATTCGTTGAAAGATATTGTATGAATTTGGTTTTGTCATGGAATACTTTGGTTTCTCCATCTATGGTAATTGAGAGTTTAGCTGGGTTTAGTAGCCTCATCTATTCCTATTATCCGTAGGTTTGGTCTTCTCATTGTGTCCTGGATTTCTTGGATGTTTTGAGTTAGGATCTTTTTGCAATTTGCATTTTCTTTGATTGTTGTGTCCATGTTCCCTATGGTATCTTCTGCACCTGAGATTCTCTCTTCCATCTCTTGTATTTTGTTGCTGATGCTTGCATCTATCAACCCTGATTTCTTTCCTAGGGTTTCTATCTCCCAAGTTGTCTCCCTTTGGGATTTCTTTATTGTTTCTACTTCCATTTTTAGATCCTTGATGGTTTTGTTCAATTCCATCTCCTTTTGGTAGCATTTGATCGCATTTTCCTATAACTCCTTAAGGGATTTTTGTGTTTCCACTTTAAAGTCTTCTATCTGTTTACTTGTGATTTTCAGTATTTCCTTCTTAAAGTCCATCATCATCATCATCATCATCATCATCATCATCATCATCATCATCATCATAAGTGACTTTAGATCTGTGTCCTGCTTTTCTGGTGTGATGGTGTATCCAGGACTTGCTATGATGGGAGAGTTTGGTTCTGATGATGTCAAGTATCCTTTGTTTCCGTTGCTTCTGTCCTTATGCTTGCTGCCCTCAAAGTATCTGATTGGAGCCTGTCCTTCCTATAATCCCAGTTGATTCAGGACTTCTCAGAGTCCAGATTTCTCTGTGATTTTTTGATTGTGGGCTCCTGTGAACCCGAGATTCTGGGTGTATCTGAATTCTTGGCAGTCAAGCTCCTCTGAGACACTCAAATACTAGTGTGACCCAGCTCCTGTTATCCTGGGATCCTGTTGTCCTAAGATCCTGGGTGTGTTACAGTGCGTGGAAGTGGTGTCTCTTTTGAGAACTGTGGAGTTGTCTGGTCTGTTCAAAACCAAGGTAAACCTGAACTGATTAAAAGGAACCTGAGCCTCTGGTCAGGAAAGACTCTGGTGTCCTTGTTCCTGCTGTCACAGGCCTGTTATTGAATTGGAGCAGCTGTTGTGTTCCACTCACCAGTGACCCTAAGATCACTTGGGCAGTCCGCTAGGGCCCGTGGGGGTGTCCGCTGAGTCTGTGCCCTAGGTTACCCTGTGCTGGTGCGGACTGGAAGGGGCTTGTGCCCCTGGTCAGGCTGGTTCTCTGCTGCCCTAGTGCTGTCTCAGGTCCCGTGCGCAATTGGATTGGAGCAGATGTTGTGTTCCACTCACCAGTGATCCTAAGATTGTGTGGGAAGTCCCCTAGGGAATGTGGGGGTGTCTGCCCACTCCACACCCTAGGTGACCTGGTGCTGGTGCAGACCGGAAGCCGTGGCAACTGTTTTAACAGCTACTTTTCTAATTTTATTGTTCATTTTGCTTTATATATTTTTGGGTGAGCAATTGCAAAGTGTAAGATTCGGGTCCACTGTCATGCCAATATTAAGTTGTATACTTATTAATCATTTTTAAAATGATTTTAATCATTTCAAGAGAGCACAGAGATATTTTTACAATTCAAAAATGTCTTGATATTCTTAGATGCATGAATAGCTCAAATTTATACATGGCTTATAGATTTTAAACATGGGATGGCAGTAAATCTTAGAGCCCTTGGATTATTGTGATTATTCCAAGTCAGTCTTCATTCTTCATATTAACTTTATATTTACTTTTTAATTTTATATATACTTTATATGTATATTTATAGTAATTTTATACACATAGTATTATGTGTTCTTGCACTTGTGTGTGTTGTATCATACATGAGAAAGTTCAAGGACAACTTCTAACTGCAGTCATGCAGTTTCTGGAAAATAAACTCATATCATCAGCCTTGGTGAGAACAATCTTTACCTACTGAGTCATCTCAATAACCTTATTGTTTATTTTTCTGATATTCTTTTGTCTTCACTGCTGCCTTTTCACAATCATATCCTTTTAGGAGCCTTGATCCTCACAATCCACATAGACTTGTTATCAACTAGATCCGATCTGAGTCTATGAACAGCAGTAGCTTCTTTAACTTTTTTTAAGGAGAAACAGGTTTACAGACCTGTTATTGACAGTAAAGTACCAGAAATACTTAGAGGTGTTGGACATCTTTGGATGAGGTATGGGTGTGGGAGAAACAGTGCTGTCAGACTATGGAAGAGAGAAGATGACAAAATGAGTAGCTGAGTTGTGACATAGGACAATTTTCTACTTTGTACCTGAAATATTTTGTGCCTTCAACTTGTGTCTAGTCCACTGAGAATGACTTGATTTGTTCTCTTAATGTAACACCATCACTGTTTAGTGCTTTCTTTAATGACTCCACCACACTATGTGCTTGTCCCTAGTCCTTCCATATTTGCTCCCTTCCCCAGAAACTCCTTTAGTTAGCCAGTGATTAGGTGTGTGATTCTTTGACAATACTTTCCTAAATTACTAGTGTAATACATTTTCTCTGGCAACAGGCTTTGATTGAATAATCATGATGATTAGAGTTACCAATTTTACAACCATTTCTAGAAAATATATGATTTAGGATGAGAGTATGATAAACAAAATTTCTCAAGCAATTGTCACAGCAGACACTCTTCTCTGAACATTTGCAATATTTTCATTAATTCTTTTGAAACCTCCCAGAATTGGGGGTGCTTTCCATAGAGTAATGCAGATTGCTAGGTATGGTAGCAATATTCACTACTAGTAGTTTTAAATAGCAGAGAGTCTCAAAAAAACAAAATAACTATTGTATAAAAGTGATTTCACTGTCTATTGTGTTTGTCCAATATAACTAAAGTCAGTGTCCCGAAACATTTAACTTTCACCAAAGATAAACAATCCAGAAAGTCACCCAACTGAACATAAAACATAGAATCTAAATAATTAAGTGGACACAGAGATTCCATGCAATGCTAAAGCGTCTATCTTCTGAGGTATTAATGATTTATTACTTGCCCATCTTCCATTCATTTGCTGAGTTTAGTTAACTGAATGAGTAAGCTGGCCTCATATGAAATGCTGATATGTACAATCATTTGAGTGCTGCGTGGCTCTCTGTGTAGTAAGATTTCTTGTCCACTTATTTGCACTCGTTCAGATCTGTGAATTCTAGAGTTGATCCTGTGATGTCTGTGATCTTTGGAAACTGGCCACTCTATGACAAAAGATAGGAAATGCCCTATCCTCAACTCTGCTGGCAGTGTATGTCACTAAATGTCTCTGGACTTTCTCTGACCTATTTTGTGGCAGTCATCCATCAAGTCGCAAGGGAGACCTACTTTGGATTCACTGCTGTTAGTTGCAGAGAATCACACCAGCCTCATGCTGTCATCACAGCCGCACTTTCTGAACCCAGGCCATTATGTTAGTCACTGCTCTACTACACTCTTTTGTTTTGTTTTGTTTCGTTTTGTTTTGTTTTGTTTTGTTCTGTTTTGTTTTTCATTATACCCATCAGTCTGTCAGACCCTGTTTTCCTGCTTCTGACCATCACTGAGCTATGACCAGGCAGGACTATAAACTAGGATTTTATCATTCAAAAACCAAACCAAACCAAGCAAACAAAGTTGAAAACCAGCCCCAACAGGCTCTTTTTATCTATCATAGGTATGGTACATATATATGCCACATAGCAAATGGCTCTTGTCAATGTAGCCATTCCTTTGGTTGAGGCAAGCAGTTTCTGTGGCACCACAGCTCACAGAGGTTTCTGGGTGCAGTATACTTTTCAAAAATGTATTGATACAGGTTGGCAGCAAATGCAAAGCTAAGCTTAGCCTCTGCGACCTTGGAACAAGCCTGTATTGCAAATAGCCAGAAAACTTCAAGCCAAGATTTGGCTTCACGACCTACTGACACTTGTCAGATGCAAAATGTCTGTCCAGCTCATCTTTGCTGGGACAGAGTAAACATTGCCAACTAAAAGAGCTTGTCACTCATCTGGTAGGACTTTTATCTCTACAGGCTCCAGTTATTTGTGACATTACCATTCTGGAAATGTTCACTGTTTCCTTTCTTAGTATTTTAGACTAAATGAATTCAAAGAATATTTTAAATTTAAAGCATAAAGTAACCTGAAATAATTTATAGCAAAATATCTGAAGATTCATAAGTTTAACCACAGAATGAACTAAAAATTATCTACTTCCAAAAGCATGAAGGCAAGATTAAACTGTCAGATTAGATATTGACACATTTACTTCCCAGTCCAGAGTTATACACTAAAAGCCATTTCACAATTTTAGTGTATTTTAACTGTTTTGACTCCATTTATCTGAGGATAGACACTGAGCATAATAAAGTCAATACCAATATTCTAAATTCGTCTGCTTCATTTTTTTTTTCCTTTTCTTGATTGCGTGTATTGTGTATTCATATATGCATGTGTGCTGGTACATCTGTGGGTACAAGTAAAGAAACTGAACACATGTGTGTGCATGTGTGTGTGGTGGCTCCAGATTGACACTAGGCTATTCTTGATTTTTCTTTTGCTTCATTCCTTGAGACAGGGTATCTCAATTAAAACCAGAGTTCTTAAACACTCAGTTTTCTCTAAAGATCCCTGTTTCTAATTTATAAGGCTGCAATTTCTAGTGGGCTGCCATGTTATTGGGAATTAATTAGGTTCTGGGAATCTGAACTCTAGTCCTTTTGCTTACAGAGCTTTAACCACTGAACCACCTCCTTGTAGCTTTTCATTTTCTGATTTCACAATAAATGAATGAGACTATCATCTGCAAAACGTTTTACTTAACAAATATGTCATCCTTTCTGTGATAGGAGTCCCTCTTCTGGGTTTTACATGAAGAATGCAGCCATCTGTTGTAAATCTACAAAATAATTACAGAAAATTTATTTTATTTTATTTATTCATGTCAATGTAGGTGTGCGCGAGTGTGTGCGTGTGTGTGTGTATGTGTATGTGTGTGAATGTGTGCATGTTTGTGTGACTATATGTGAGTGCACATGCACGTGGAAATAAAAAAACAACTTAAGGTTGTTATCTTCAGACACTATTGTGTTTTATGAAACACATCCTCTCATTCGCCTGCCAATTACCTTGTAGACTAGGCTTGCTTGTAGGTAGTACCGGGGTTCTTCCTGATTGTTTCTTCATCCCTAATGCTAGGCTCTAAGTGTTAGTAACCATGATAGACTTTTTAGGTGAGTCTGGGAGACTGAATTCAATTACCCATACTTATGTGGTAAACACTTTACTTAGTGAACTAAGTTTGAAAAGTGTGTTTAAAAAGTCGAAACACAAAAATTAAAAGGACAAAAATTAATCAAAAGGAAGTGAGTTTTTAAACCCCGATTTATATTATAGTATACTGAAAACAACCAAAAGAGGCATGTGAATTGTCTGATAATGTGTGCTGAGTCATTTTAATCTATGTTTGCTTCAGAGTGTCTGCATGATTTCACACGTGCATATGGTTGTGCACGCAAGTGTTTGTGCACCTGTTGTTTATAGCCTAAAGATCCCAGCCAGTACCATCTGCTTCTTACCATTTTGGAATAGAAATGTACTGAACACTATTTCTTTGCTTGGCAATGATTAGAACCCCTAAGTTTCCTTTCTGGTTCTGTTGCTTAACAACTGTATGACTTGGACCATTTATCGAATTTCTTTTATACAAGTTGTCATCATATCACCCCTCCATATCCTCTATTTTTAAAAGAAAAGACAAAAAAATATGGTAGCAATAAAAATTACAGTATGAAGTGTGCATATGCTATCTGGATTCTACAATTTGCTTTCTTCCAACATACAATGGCATAACAAGGGCTTTCATGTCTAACCATTTTGAAGTTTGGCTATCTTTTTTTTTTTTTTTTTTTTTTTTTGGAGGCTTTTGAAACCAATGCAGAATGCTTCGGTAGTTGTTTGAAGACTCCCCAGTGAAAATATCAGAGGGCCCCAAGATTGATAACAAAAGTATTGATGCTTTAACCTTGATATTAAAACTTGTGCCAAGGACAAAGATGTCATCATTCTTGATTCTGTATATATCAGTGGATTGTTTACTTGTAACCATCTTCACAGAGTTATAGACGCAGAATATATACTTCCTGTATGCATGGAAATCAGGCATTTAGACATGGAAGCAGTACTACAGTTAGTTGTCTGGCCTACCACTTACCCATTACTGTCTCTGCAAAGTCGTAGATTTCTCTTCCAGAGAGAAAAGGTTAATAGCAAAGTCTTCCTTCTACCCCTAGACCAAACATTCTAGAGATCATCAGTTTAGCATTTTGTCCATGAGTAGCAAGCCCTGAAAGATGTTAATTCTCATTAATATGGAAAAGGTATAGGTATAGGTAGGTCTTTCATGGAAAACATAGAATCATATTTTTGCCTTAAGAAACAAGCTCTAGTTACTCATCCTTAAAAGCTATTTGAAATATTTAAGCCATAATGAAGAGAAGTAGATTTATTAAATGTGGTCAAATTGGAAGGTAAAGCATCCAGCTACTGCTCTCTCCTTTTCATATTCCTGTTGTGAGGTTAAACTCAATTGAAGGTCAGGTATAGGTACATAGAAGTAGATCAGCCATGATGCGGTAATGCCCATATTTGTCTCTACAAATTGTAGATTTATTTTCCCCAAAGAAGAGTTTATTAGAAAAGTCTTTCTTCTTCTAGCCAAAGTATCCTAGAGATCATCAAAATTCTTCAGATTCATTGTTTTGATGTTCTACTGGCTAGTGTCCATTCCCAGTACAATCGTTTCTGGCAGACTGCTACAATTTGAATAATGAGTTATCAAAGCCTACAGATCCTTCCCCATTTGACTTTAGAAAGGGCGGTTCAGAGATAAGATGCCTCAGGAAACCATCTAAGAAGTAGTTCTTCTTGAAAGAATGCTTTCAACCTGTTATACTGAATTGGTAAACTGGCAGCCTCTTTGGTTCTCCCTTCTTTTCTGCCTCATTACCGTTCCCACTTGACTCCTTTTCTCTGGAGCTGAAGTTCCAAATAACATGTGACACGTAGACTTTGCCCCAGTCGTATACTTCATTTTCTAAACAGACGAGGATTGGGATTACTTCTATGGCAAACTTCACTCCTGTGTGTGTGTGTCTCCCAGATTATTTTCCAAACTGTTTGGTCATCTCGCGTTGCTTTTAAGTTTTTAAATTGTGATCTTTGGTGATAGAGATTATTATTTTATTACTTTATTTTTATGGCAAAATATTAGTCGTTACTATGTAACTATATAAAATATTTTAAGTCAGTTACCTTTTTGATGGTTAATTGCTTTTCATATGCATGAATAATATTTTTAGGTATAATACACTTAAATTTTTCTTAGGTATAACATTGAAATAATTGAGTTATTTGAGAATTTCATACATGAGTATTCTATTAATATTATTTCTACCTTCCTTTCTTTCCTCCAACTCATCCTGTGTCTCTCACCTCTCAAATTTATGAATTATTTGTTAATCATCATTGTTCTATAAACTGGCATATATGTATGGTATTCAAGGATATATCTCAAATATATCTCATATATATATATATTAAATATATATATATCAAATATATATCAATATATATAATATATATCAAATATTCAAGGGGGAATATATATATACATATATATGTATATATCAAATATATACATATATCATATACATATAAACATATATGCTCCTTATATATATATATTTGATATGTATATATATTCCCCCTTGGATATGTATACATATATATGTGTGTATATATATATATATATATATATATATATATATATATATCTCAAATATATATATATATATTTCCCCCTTGTATATATATTCCCCCTTGGATATTTTCATTATTTATATTTCAAATGTGTTCCCCTTTCCAGATCTCCCCTTTGGAAACCCCCATGCCAACTTCCTTCCCCCTGCCTCTATGAGGGTGCTTCCCAAGTCATACACTCACTCCTGTCCTCCTGCCCTGGCATTCCCTTACACACCCTCAGGCCCAAGGGCCTCTCCTACCACTGACATCCAACAAGGCCATCCTCTGCCACATATGCAGCCAGCGCCAAAAGTCCTTCCATGTGTAGTCTTTGCTTGGTGGTCAAGTCCCAGGAACTCTGGGAGCTATGGCCTGTTGACACTGTTGCTCCTTACATGGGGTTGCAAACCCCCTCAGCTCCTTCAGTCTCTTCTCCAACTCCTCCACTGGGGAACCCCCATACTCAGTTCAGTGTTTGGCTGTGAGCATCTGCCTCTGTATTAGTCAGGCTCTCACAGAGCCTTCTCAGGAGTCAGCCATATCAGGCTTCCATCAGCAAGCACTTCCTGGCATTCACAATAGCATCTGGGTTTGGTGACTTTGTATAGGATGGATCCCCAGGTGGGGCAGTCTCTTATTTCCTTCAGTCTCTGCTCCACAATTTGTCTCTGTAACTCCTTCCATGGGTATTTTGTTTGCCCTTCTAAGAAGAATCAAAATATCCACACTTTGGTCTTCCTTCTTTTTGAGTTTAATGTGTTTTGTGAATTGTATCTTGGGTATTCAGAGTTTCTGGGCTAATATCCAATTATCAGTGAGTACATATCATGTCTGTTCTTTTGTGATTGACTTAACTCACTCAGGATGATATCCTCCAGATCCATCCATTTGCCTAAGAATTTCATAAATTCATTGTTTTTAATAGCCGAGTAGTACTCCATTGTGTAAATGTACCACATTTTCTGTATCCATTCTTCTGCTGAGGGACATCTGCATTCTTTCCAGCTTCTGGCTATTATAAGTAAGGCTGCTATGAACATAGTGGAGCATGTGTATTTACTACATGTCCGATCATCTGGGTATATGCCTAGGAGTGGTATAGCTGGGTACTCATGTATTACTATGTCCAATTTTCTGAGTAACCATGAGACTTATTTCCAGAGTGTTTGTACCAGCTTGCATTCCTACCAGCAATCCACAGTGGAAATTATTTCTGGCAAAAATTGTTACACTGATATTGTTGGTGTGTCTGTGTTTCTCTGTATATGTGTGTATGTCTGTATGTGTGTATAATTGACCTTTCTTGCAACTCTAAAACCAGGCCTTGAGGAGTTCTAAGCTACTTCAAGATCAGTTACATTTTTCTGTGTTAAACAAAATAAGAGGAGCTAGTACCATCAAAGAAACCTTTCACTGCCAAATTGCTCAGTACACTGGAAATTGTTTTGCCAGTTTGTCCTGCTAGTCACTTTCTAATACTTAGTTCTACTCATTCTCATGTGTCTCCTACTTGGATTTAGTTGTATCTATGTATGCTAATATGTATTTAGTGTCAGCCCTTTAATACATTATGTAATGTGTAAATTGAATTTGAAAGCATGTGTTTATTTGACACCATTCTTTATTCATTGGTTATTTCAGTGGAGATCTTTGGAAGCTCATATAAAATAATAGGGGATATAATTAAAAATATGGCTCAAAAATAATATCTACATGTTAGTATCCATATTATTTGAAGATTAAACATACCAAAGTAAGTGAATAATAGGGTAACCAATTATAGGGTAACTAATACCTTTTTTTCTGATATATAGGAGTTTAGTATCAATTTCTAATCAAAATATTGTCATAAAGTATCAAAATATTGTCATAGATGATAACAACATAATTAATATAGTGTATATGTTCTGTCAAAGTTTAAGCTTTAATATTTCTTTTCTGTGATAAATGTGGACTAAATCTGTCACTATGCTCTTAATAATGAAAATATTTTATATTTTGTGCCTAGAGTACCTTTAATGTCTGTAGAAGAATTCATGGTATTAAACAGAGGTCTCCATTTATGACTTATTTATTTATATTGGTGTTTTCAGAGTTCAGCAGAGTACTCACAAAAGTAGTTAGTAAATCAATATACGTTGCCTAGCTGATTTTGTTAGGAAAATTTTGTATCACTCTATATTATTTGTTCCTTAGAAGTTGCAGTGTTTGTCATAGAATAATTCTTGACAGATTGATGGCATTAGGAAGATAGAAATATTTTGTAAGAAATGCTACTCCAGTGGAGGAACTATGCAAAGGATCTCAATTTGAATGATGTACATCCACAGAAGGTTCTGGCAAGCCCAGTCTTAAAATATGAGGACAATGCAGACTAAGAATGCATTGTTTTCACATGAATGAAAATCGCTGATGAAGATTTTGTTTCTGTTATAAATTTGAAGGGAAAATTATAGTCTAGCCTCTCTGTGAATTTTCTTTGTTATTTAACATTTTTCAATGAGGATTTCGTTGAGTAATTATAAAATTACCGAGGTGAGTAGCACAAAATGGTCATTTATGTTCAGGATTCAAGCACAATTATAATATTTTAACACACCATACCCTCAATTCATTAAACTTATTATTTTATACATTCATTGGTTTAGAAGTCTAAGGGCCACCCTCTCATCACTGGTGTAGATGTCTACTACAGGAAGACACAAAAGTCAAAGATAAAATTTGCCAAAATGACAATTCATGGCAAGTTCTGTAACAGACATTGAATGCTAGAAAGTCAAACAATTCTCTTGCTTTGTGTAGAAAATCTGTTTTCATTAACCTTTTTATTAACCAATGAATATATTAATTTAGTGGAAATGAAATTGTCCTAAAGACAATTTTGTCTTCTTCCTATTGCTGTCTATTAGGATAATATCCCTTTATCCCTCAATTTTAATTTCCCTAAGAGTTTTACCCAGAGAGAAGGAAAAACCTGGCATCCTTGTACTAACAGTGGGAAATTCTCTCCAGGGCTGATTTGACAAGATTCTGAGTTATCGGACCACCAGCAGGTTTAATTGACAGTTTTGCTTGTGTACGACACCATCTTGACCTGAATGATTCATTTTGTTTTAGGATACCAAAGATGAACTTGTGGCAGGCACTGGACCTCTTTGTTTCTGTTTTCAATGTGAACACATTTAATACACCCTTTTTTCTACATTTCCCTACTCCTTTGTTTAACTGGGCTATTGAGTATAGGTGGCCTAGTCTATCTTGTTATTGCTTCAGACCTAATAAATTTAATAACACTACTGAACAAGAAAAGAACACATCATCATATTTTTCCTGTCTGTGTCCTTCAGATGATATAAATCTGAATTTTTGTGAAGATGTAAAAGTAGCCAATTGAGAAGTGGTAGTGCATCTCTTTAGTCCTTGCTACTCAGGAGGCTAAGAACAGAGAACTGTTTGAGGCTAGAGTTAAGGGTCACCACAGGCAACAAAGTAAAACAAAGCAAAACAAAAGAGAAAAAAAACTGGTTTAGGTTCCTTAAGAAACAAGTAAATGTTAGGACCAAGATGCACCAAGTGACCAGTTACAGGAATCATTACACATAAACTTGGAAACAATTTTAACCATGTTCTTTGAAGCAAAAGTAAAAGCTCTTAAAATGATGGAGGATACATTTCAGCAGCAAAATAGAAAACTGTAAAAAGGAAAAAAAAAGGGACTAAATGGAAGCTTTATAGCTGTAAAATACAATATCTGAAGTAAAAATTTACAGTGAATGTGCTCAGTGGTAAAGAATCAGAAAACTTCTAGAAATGTCAATAGAGGAAAAAAAAAAAACAACAAGAAAACTACTTCAGAGAAACAGGAAAGAACATAAGGGAACTGAATCTTAGTTTCTTTCAGATAAAACAGCTTATTGTGTTGTCATTAGATTTTCAGACGCAAACGAGCTAGACTGAAAGAGAAAAGAAATATGCTTTAAAAGCAACAACAAAAAACAAGCAAACAAAAAAACAAAGAAGCCAAACATAGTGGCTAATAAAGGAGATGCTCACAACCTTTTATGTCTTATCCTGGTCGACCATGTCTCTGTGTTACATTTGCATCTGTAAAACAGCTCTAAGTTTCTATAAATCTATAGGTACTCATTCTCATAAAAATTATGAATCCAGACACAGTATATCCTTGGTATTAATGGCTTTCACATTTCAACTATCCTAGTAAATTTCTGCCTTTAAAAAGTAGAGGAATAAAACAACGTAAAAGAGCTGATGATATCAAGAGTTCATGGGACAGTGGGCACTGATAAAGTATATTAAATAAAAATGTCTTTCATACATGATTGTCCAGAGAAAGAAAATTACGGTTTTACCTCACACCAATCATAAAAGACATGGTCCCCTCACTCCCCACAAAAAACGAAAAGGTAATCTCAAGAAACTATTTTCAGAGATTATTTGCAAAGTAGAAGCAAATAGTGTACTTATTAGAATAACAGCACTAAAGACCAAAAAGTTTCATGCAGAAAGGTATATTCTTGGTGAAACAACATATTCACATATTAAAATACATAAAAGCATAACAATACCATATAAGAAAACAAATGTCTATCCAAAAGATTATTTATGTGTATAAATTTTCACAGATATTAAAGAAATTTCATATGCGATCCTTATGAACACAGATGTTTGCAGAATGCAGAAGACTTACATGAGTTTAAGCTAGACTGGATCACAGTGCTAACCAAGAACTACATGCAGCCTCCTGTTAAGGTAAAATGAGTTTTCTCCAATGGGGATTCACTGGTACATTGATCACATTATAGGGCAGGCCCCAGGCTAACCTATGATATGCCAATATAAAATTGATTACATGTTTGTTTATATTTCTTGTGGAATTTTTGTTTTGTTTGGCATGAGAGACTTGGACTTGAGCTTTGTGCAAGGTGACAAATATGGATCTATTTTCATTATTCTATATACCAACTGCCAGTTAGCACCATTTTTTGAACATGCTTTCTTTTTTTCCGTTTATATTTTTGGCTTCTTTGTCCATGATCAAGTGTTGAGAAGTGTGTAGTTTTATTTCTGGGTCTTCAATTCTACTCCATCGATCAACCTGTCTGTTTCTATACCAATACTATGTAGGTTTTACCACTATTGCTCTGTAGTATATCCTGAGTTCAAGAATGGTGATTTCCCTAGAAGGTCTTTTATTGTTGAGAATTGTGTTTGCTATTCTGGGTTTTTTGATTTTCGATATGAAATTGCGAATTGCTCTTTCCATTTCTTTGAAGAATTTTGTTGGAATTTTGATGGGGACTGCATTGAATCTTTTCATTGCTTTTGGTAGAATGACCTTTTTTAAAACTATATTACTTCTACCAATCCATAAGCATGGGAGATCTCTCCATTTTCTGAAGTATTCTTTGATTTCTTTCTTGAGAGACGTGAAGTTCTTGTCATACAGATCTTTCACTTGTTTGGTTAGATTTATCCCAAGGTATTTTATATTATTTGTGGCCATTGTGAAGGGAGTTATTTCCTTAATTTTCTTTCTCAACCTGCTTATAATTTGTATAAAGAAAGGCTACTGACTCGTTTGAGTTAATTTTATATCCAGCCACTTTGTCAGACAAAGGTGTTCTCTGATTGTGGGGTTGTTTATGTACACTGTCATATCATCTGAAAATAGTGGTATCTTGACTTATTTGCCAATTGGTATCCTCTTGATCTCCTTTTGTTCTCTTATTGCTCTAGCTAGACCTTCGAGTACTATACTGAATAGATACTGGGAGAGTAGGTATCCTTTTCTTGTCCCAGATTTTACTGGGATTGCTTCAAATATCTCTCCACTTACTTTGATATTGACTGTTGGTTTGGTTTGCTGCATATTCCTTTTATTAAGTTTAGTTATGGGCCTTGAATTCCTGATATCTTCAATACTTTTGATATGAAGGGGTGTTGAATTTTGTCAAAAGTTTTTTTCAGCATCTAATGAGATGATCATGTGAATTTTTTTTGAGTTTCTTTATACAGTGGATTACATTAATGGATTTATGTGTATTGAACTAATGGTGAATGGATGTTTTGATTGGATTCAATTTGCTAGAATTTTATTAAGAATTTTTTGTAACAATATTCATAAGGAAAATTGGTCTGTATGTAGTTCTCTTTCTTTGTTGGGTCTTTGTGTTGTTTAGGTATCAGAGTAATTGTGGCTTCATGAACTAGGTAGTATTCATTCTCTTTCTATTTTATGGAATACTTTGAGGAGTGTTGGTATTAGCCCTTCTTTGATGATTTCTATTTCATTATGGAATATGGGAGTGTTTGGACAGTTTACCTACTCTTGATTTAACTTTGGCATCTTGTGTCTGTCTGTAAAATCAGTCAATTCATCTAGACTTTCCAGTTTTGTTGAGAATAGGCATTTGTAATTGATACATGGGATCTTGTGAAATTGGAAAACTTCTGTAAGGCAAAAGAAACAATCAATATGACAAATAAGAAACCTACAGATTGGGCAAGAAAATTCACTAAGACAAAGAGGCTACCAACAGATTGGGAAAGAATTTTTACCAATCCTAAATCTGATAAGGGACTAATATCCAATATATACAAAGATCTCAAGAAGCTGACAAGGATGTGGAGAATTAGGAACACTTCTCCATTGCTGGTTGGATTGCAAGCTTGTACAACCACTTTGGAAATCAGTCTGGCGGTTCCTCAGAAAACTGGACATAATACTACCAGCAGATCCAGCAATACCTCTTCTAGGTATAAACCCAGAAGATGTTCCAACTGGTAATAAGGACACATGCTCCACTATGTTCATAGCTACCCCACTTCCAATAGAGGGATAATATCCAAAATATATAAAGTGCTGAGGAATCTAACCTTCAAAAAACCAAATAACCCAATTAGAAACTGGAGTCAGAGGCAACCAGAGAATTCACAACAGAGGAATCTTGAATGGCTGAGAAGCCCTTAAAGAAATGTTCAGAGTCCTTAGTCATCAGATAAAAGCAATTCAAAATGACCCTGAGTTTCTGTCTGTAAACCAATAAGAATGGCTAAGATCAAAAACTTAGGTGACAGAAGATGCTGGGGTGGGGGATGTGGGAGAAAGAGAAATATTCCTTCATTGCTGGTGGGATTGCAAACTGATATAACCACTCTGGTAATCAATCTGAATGTTCCTCAGAAAATTGGAAATAGACCCACCTAAAGATCACTCCACATTTGAGTCTGTTTTAATTGTATCTCTCTTTTTTTTTGAGAAATGTATTATATTTTGAAAATGTATTACACTAAAATTTGAAATATAAAAATATCCAAGTACAAAGAAGCACTCAATTTGTTTAAGGAGAGTCATAAACATAGGAGAAAAAAATTACTCATTTTTCTAGAACACTTTACTTTATTTGAAATACTTTCTTTTATTATTATTATTGTTATTATTATTATTATTATTACTATTATTTTCTTTATTTACATTTCAAATGCCATCCCTAAAATTCCCTATACCCCCCCGCCCCTGCTCCCCTACCCACCCACTCCCACTACTT
>NC_034593.1:62901704-62932518 GCF_900095145.1 Mus pahari
CTTCTTTTGTGATTGGGTTACCTCACTAAGGATGATATCCTCCAGATACATCCATTTGCCCAAGAATTTCATAAATTCATTGTTTTTAATAGCTGAGTATTACTCCATTGTGTAAATGTACCACAGTTTCTGTATCCATTCCTCTATTAAGGGACATCTGGGTTCTTTCCATCTTCTGGCTATAAGGCTGCTATGAACATAGTGGAGCATGTGTCCTTATTACCAGTTGGAACATCTTCTGGGTATATACCCAGAAGTGGTATTGCTGGGTCCTCCGGTTGTACTATGTCCAATTTTCTGAGGAACCGCCAGACTGATTTCCAGAGTGGCTGTACAAGCTTGCAATCCCACCAGCAATGGAGCAGTGCTCCTCTTTCTCCATAACCTTGCCAGCATCTGCTGTCACGTGAATTTTTGATCTTAGCCATTCTAACTGGATTGAGATGGAATGTCAGGGTTGTTTTGATTTGCATTTGATTTGCATTAATAATAGCTATTAATTGTATCTCTTAATACCTACACCACGAGTCTGTCCACACTGCCTCACTGATCAGCACACAGTTTCGTTGGTGTCTCAGATTTAGAGTGATTATCTCTTTTGACATTCTCTCTCACATGATTGGACTTTATGTATATGTATATTTGTGTCCTTCAAACAATCCTTGGCAGACTACAGGATTTTCACAGTTTTGATGTTCCTTAAATATGTTATCACATGAATTATTTGAAATATTTTTATTGTTAATATGAATAATAAAGCAGAACAAATTCAACAATCTTAGAGATAAGAAATGAGAATATAGAAAGCAGTAATTTGTCTATACAATAACAGTTAAATATTTTGTAAAGCAATAAAAACAATCAATACATAGAAGTATCAGTAAATAAGATATGTTCAAATAAATTAACACAGAATATGAAACATTTGTGGTCTTGCCAGCTATAAAACTTGGTGGAAGATATTGAGGATAACACAAATAAATAGAAAAAAGCTACTAGTATTTGCATATTGGGTAATTAATACTATAGAAATATCCATATGATTCACAATATTCTCCCTATCAAGTTCCCAATACTTTCTCAAGAAATAGGAAACTGTCTTAGATTAACAAAGTAAAACAAATATCTCAAACATCCAAAGTGAACTTGAATTTAAAAAAATAACAAAACAAACAAATGAAATACACATCATTTGATTTAAAAGTATAGCGCAAAACTAGATTATTCAGAAAATCACACTACTGACATAAGAATCTAATATGTAAAACATATACACAATGGACCTGAAGCAACAGCACAGATATACATTTGCACACTGAAGGCATGCTTACTGGTATTAGTGAATGATGTCAAGAGAAATGAAATAAAATGCAGTCTTTTCAGTAATTCA
The DNA here is from genome assembly GCF_900095145.1 of Mus pahari. Lineage (NCBI taxonomy): Eukaryota > Metazoa > Chordata > Mammalia > Rodentia > Muridae > Mus > Mus pahari. The sequence continues at coordinate 62,903,095 of NC_034593.1, forward strand.
TACTGGGAAAATGATATTTCACAGAAGGAAGAAACTGAGCCTTTATCACATACCACATCACAAAACTATGATTGGAGAGTGAGGACTGTTGTGGAAAATATAGGTAGGAAATGATTTCTGAACTTCCAAATCATATTCAATAAAAACAGAAGTATAGATTTTGGAAAAGAAAGATCTCCTCCAAAGGATACAGCCCCTTCATCTCTCATAGTTTGCATTCTATTTCTGTGACACTGGGCAAAACAGGAAGAAAAGAGAAGAATAGCTTATTGGTACTGTGTACCAATCACAGTACTTCTTTGAGGGAAACTAAGGCATAACTGAAGCAGAAGGGGAACTGAGAGACAGGAGTCGAAGCCCAGATTATCAAGGACTGCAAGATTTCTCCTTACTAGCTTTCTCCTCGTGGCTTCCTTAGCCTGCTTTCTTATGCCACCCAGGACCTCTTACCCAAGACTGGCTGCACACTAACTGGGAAATCTTATATCAACCTTTAATTGAGACAATGACCCACAGACATGTTTATGGGTAATCTGATGGAGGAAATTTCTCACCAAAGGTTTCCTCTTCCTAGGAAACTCTAGCTTGTATCAAATTGTAAACAACAACAACAACAAAAAGTAATCAACACAAAAGCCAAGGTAATTGTCTCTGTTTTCACAATATCAGCCTTGAATTCTCTCCTGACAAATGGCCTTAGGTCCAATTAAATAGCTTTTGATTATCTCCAAGATAAATGTGTCTTTATTACACCACTATGGAAATCTTGCCAGTCCAGTCACTGCTATGGGTCACAGGCTTTATACACTAATGGACTATAGATTGCTTTTCCCCCTGGGCTGATTCTATGAGAACATGTCCTCAGAAAGGAGGTTTTCTGGTCAATTTCATTTTCATTCCTTCCAAACCTATGTCTGAAATATGTGCTCCCATTGGCAATAAAGAGATTCAATCAAATTCTTGGAGGCAACAGAGGACAACATTATCAGTCTACACTATTTATAAAGTCTCAAGGACTGACAAAATACTACAGTATAGTTGTCTGAACAAGACCAGCATACAAACAATCCATATAAATATAGTCAGGGGAATTCAACATGATGTCACCACAGATAAAATGCTAGAGGTGGTGAATTCCAGCAGAGAAGGGAAAATCTGTCTCTTTCACATGAAAGCTCCCAAATATGTTGTCTAATCCCTGTGTTCATTCATTTTGATGACAGAAGGTCTTTGTAAATTCCAGATCTGTTGTTTGAACAAGTTATTTAGCTTTCATTGTCTCATTCCCATAATTCTAGAAGAGAGATAGTAGTTTTAATCTAGAATAATTTTGACATTTATTTAAAATAATATCTATTGTTCACTTAGAGATAATGAAAACTCTATATAAGTAATTAATATGCTCCATAATTTAAGAAGACTGCAATATTTTCTCTTTATGGGAAGATTCATTTTAATATTTACCAGTTTGAATTGGAGGACAATGTCAACATTAAGTTGGTATACAAAATAAGCACACTGAGAAGAATTTACTTTTTCTAAAGCTTTTTGAATATTTTCTCTAACAAGAAAGATCAGACATGGCTATATTTGTAATCTAAATACTTAAACATATAAGCCAAGGCAATTGTAATTTTAAGGCCATCATGATATACAGAGTGAGTTTGAGGCCAGCTCAGGCTACAGTATTAGAACCTATTTTAAAAATCACAACCTCTTGGCATGGCAACAAACTTTGTCAGTCACAGCATTTAGGGGACAGGGAAAAATGGAACTCTGTGAGTGTTAAGCTATCCTGGTTTATTTCCAAGTTCCAGGGCAGCCAGTGTTACATAGTGGGGCACTGTCAAAATAAAGAAAGCATCATCAATAATAGCAGCAAAGATAACAGGAAAGTCAAACACCATAATAGAGGGAGACTCTATCTGAATTTAGGAGAAAATATTTTGAGTTTCCTTTATTAAATTTATTAGAAGTTAGTTAATGCATTTATTACATAAATCAGAGAATGTGGCAGACTTACAGTGAATATATGTAAACTTATTATCCTTCTAAATATCTGAATCAATTTATTTATGCTACCCTTTCCCAAAATCCAATTAATTTTCATATCAAACTACCTTGTTTGGTTAATCTTATTTTTTTTCTAATAAAAGAGAATACACAGTGTATAACTTGTGATTATGCCATTTTACTGACGATTAACCATAGAATCAAAGTGTTGCTGCCTAGTAATATTTTTAAAAGAGCTGTGAAATGTTCTGCATATATACTATGGAATGCTACTAAGTTGTGGATTAATTTTTGGTTTGGTTTATCATTTTCATTGCTGGTAAATTAATTAATAGCAAAATTTCAGAATATGGGAAACTGAAAAGAATGGGAATGCATTTATATGGGTCAGTGGGACACTAATTTCAGTCTTGAATGAACAAAATCTGTGGTACTCTTTATTCACCTCCACACTGTAGGGTGAGTCAATGTGAAAAGAGGGTTCATGTGCTTTGTACCTCACAATCATTTTCTTCATCTGTAGTCTTTTATTTTGTTCCTTTATCTAAAACCATCTTTAATTTCAATAGGGGAAAATAGCAATACCTTTTGAGCATTTAAGCATGAGCAATATTTTTTTTTAAATTATAAGGAATACTAAATGTTATTGTATGTATATTATATTAGTTGGCAAAAGCAGAAAGGCATTCAGTACAGTAGTTAAAAATAAACGCTATAAGCAAAGTATATGTTACTACATTAATATGTATAAATGATGGCTTTTTATATTTAAATTAAAAAGAAAATGAGATATGTTGATATTCGTTGTGAAATTAAAGAAGTGATAACTTCTTAGTCCCAGAGTAAATATGTGAATTGTTAAAATATAAATAATAAGCATGCACACAGTGAAAAATAATCGAGTACATGCATGTGTGTGTGTGTGTGTGTGTGCTTGCATGCACACATGTATTTGTGTGTGGCCATGTATGTGCGTTCCTATACGTGAGTGTAGGAATGTATGCACCAAACTGTGTGCATTGAGGTAAGAGAAAAATTCATGGCTATTTTCCTAAAAGTTTAAAACAGGCCTCCGTTTCCCTACTGCACACAGTAGGCAAGTTAGTCCATGAGCTTCTGGGATTCTCTCTTCTCTACCTTCCATGTGACTAGTGATTGCAGACAGTATGCTGCTGCTGCATATGGCTTCTGTGTGAATTCTGGAGATTCAAATATAGGCCTTCAGGACTGTATCCTCCACTCCATCTCAACAAGTGGTTGGTCTTATCCACAAAAGTGCATACACAAAATTTCTGGTGTAGTGCTGAACTGATCAGGCAGATCTTGAAATAAATCACAAAGTATTCAGGATATGCAAATCAAATATGCAAGTTTAGCAAAGATGCAATATTATTTCAGCAATGATTTTCCTTTCATAAATACTATCATATGTGCTGAGAATGTTAATGTTACAAAGACAAGCACAGCCGCTGGCATCCTAGTTCACACTGGAGAGAATTTGTTATTATAATGTGAACACGTGTACATATTCTTGGATTCTTTTCTTGGACATGATACATTCAATACATTTGGAATATATACCATTGTCCTTACTTTCTCTATACTAACTTCCAAAGCATATCCTGGTAAACGGGGAAAAAAGTGTCTTACCTGGATGCAAAATGAAGTGGTATTATAGCAAAATATAAGGAGGGTACTACTTACTGTTTAGTTCATGTTTTGTTTAATTACTTTTTATTTTCAAGCAACAGTACGGAAAATAGAAACAAGGACACTCAGAGAAAGGGGACTTCAGACATAGCTACTACGAGATGGGAAGCAAATAAAAAATATAGACATGCTTTCTTTTTATCTTTTAAAGAAATTAATTTATTCACATCAAACACTGCATCCTCTAGACCCCTTCTCATAAAGACCCTCTGCCATCTCCCTCTCCTTCTCCTTTGAGAGGGTAGGGTCTCTGGTGTCCCCTCACCATGGCGCATCAAGTCTTGGCCAGGACAGGATCATCCCCCCCCTGAGGCCAGATAAGGCGGTCCAGTTGAGGAACAGATTCTACAGAGATTGACCTGCGTGTCTGCTCTGTAGACTCTGGGCTTTTCTCTTCTTCTTCTTCTTTTTTTTTTTTTTAGTTTTTTGAGACAGGGTTTCTCTGTATAGCCCTGGCTGTCCTGGAACTCACTTTGTAGACCAGGCTTGGGGTTTTCATTCAAGTCTGGGTATGGTGTTTGGTTGCTGCCTCAGTCTCTGAGAGATCGCAGAGGTCCAGATTAGTTGACTCTGTTGTTGTTCCTGTGGAGTTCCTATCCCATTCAGGGAGGAAGATCTTTCCTCCATCTCTCCCATAAGAGCCCCTACCTATGTCTAATGTTTGGTGGTGACTTTCTTTGTTTCAGTCAATTGCTAGGTAGGGCTTCTCAGAGATCAGTTATGCTAAACTCCAAGCATAACAGAGCATCTTTAATAATGTGTTTGCTCATAGGGATTTCTCTCCGGCTGGACTGGTTATTGGTTAGTCATTTTTTTTATCCTCTGCTCCATCTTTGTCTTTGTATTTCTTTTAAAGAAGATACATTTTGTGTCAAAAGTTTTGTAGATGGATTGGTGTCCTTATCCCTCTATTGGGGATCCTGCCTGGATACAGTGGGTGGCCTTTTCAAGTTCCATGTCCCCACTGTTAGGCATTAGCTAAAGTCACCAGCATTGACTCTTGGGAGTCTTCCTTTACTCTGGTCTCTGGGTCTTCCTAGAGATTCCCCTCACCCTCAAATCCCTGCAGCTACAGATTTCCATAAATTTTCCTGACCCTCTGGGACATTCTCCTGTTTCTCTGCATACCTGATCCTATCGCCACCCCCCCCATTCCTTTCTCCCTCTCGTCTTTCACCCAGTTTCTTCCCTCCCTCTTCCTCTTAGAACTATTTTTCTCCTCCTTCTAAGTGTGATTCAAGCATCATCACTTGGGCCTTACTTCTTGTTTAATCTCTTCAGATCTGTGGGTTGCATAATGTGCAATCTGTACTTTATTGCTCCTATCCACTATCAGTGAGTACATACCATGCATGGCTTTTTTGGTCTGGGTTAACTCATTCAGAATGACATATTGCAATTCCATCCATTTGCCTGTACAGTTCATGATGCCCTTGTGCAAATAAACCACATTTTCTGCATCAATTTTTCAGTTTACAGATATCTGCGTTGTTTCCTGGTTTGGGCTATTATGAATAAAGGTGCTGTGAACATAGTGGTGCACAGTTCCCTGGGGTATGGTATAACATCACGTGCATATGGCCAGGAGTGGTATAGCTGGGTCTTCAGATAGCACTATTTTTCTGTGAATTTGCCATGTTGGTTTTCAGAGTGGTTCTATGTGTTTGTAATCCTATCAGCAATGGAGGAGTGTTCCCCTTTCTCTACAACCTCACTATCATGTGCTGTCACTTGAATCTTTGATAGCCATTCTGATTGGTAAAAGGTGGAATCTCAGGGTCATTTTGATATGCATTTCCCTGATAAACTAAGGATGATGGGCATTTCTTTAAGAGTTCTCATCCATTTGAGATTCCTCCACTGTGAATTCCCTATTTAGATCTGTACCCCATTCTTCATTGGGTTATTTGGTTTGTTAGAGTCCTGTGTCTTGAGTTCTTTATATATTTTGTATATTAGCTTCTGTCAGATGTAGAGTTAGTGAAGATCTTCACCCAAACTGTAGGCTGTCATTCTGTCCTATTGACAGTGTTCTTTGCATTACAGATGCTTTGCAGTTTCATGAGGCCCCATTTATCAATTGTTGATCTTAGAGCTTGAGCCATTGGTGTTCTGTTCAGGAAATTGTCTCCTATACCAATACATTCGAGGTTATTTTCCACTTTCACTTCTATGGTATTCAGTGTATCCAGTTTTATTTTGAGCTACTTCATCCACTTGTTCTTTAATTTTGTGCATGCTGATAAATGTATATCTAATCGCTTTCTTCAACATGCAGATGTGCATTTAGAACAACATCATTTGTTGAAGATGCTTCCTTTTTCAATTGTATAGTTTTGGCTTCTTTATTATACATCAAGTGTCCATAAGTGTGTGGGTTTATTTCTGGATATTTTATTTTATTCTACTGATCATTCTGTCTGTTTCTGTACCAAACCATGCTGTCTTTATCACTATGGCTCTATAGTACAGCTTGAGGTCATGGATGGTGATTCCTTCAGAAGTTCTTTTATTATTCATGAGTGTTTTGCATAGGGTAACAACTGAAAATCTAAGAAATATGCTTTCATAATTACATCTTCACCAAGATGAATGTCCTCAGGCCTATGAAAATGCTTATGTAATTACATCTGAGGATTTGGAGAAAGAAACTTCTGGAGAGTTAGAATATTTTGAGTTTGTCTTTCTACATTTGGGATACCTTATACAGCATGATCTTATTTAGGCCCATATATTTACCTGTGAATTTCTTGATTTTTTTATCTTTACTGCTAAGTAGTATTGCATCTTGTATATGTACCACACATTCATTATCTCTTGTTTAAATTGTGTTTCTATAAGTACAAAAGATGATGAATGGCTTTTGAGATATTTACTACCCTTTTAAAATTTCTTTTATTGAAAAATGTCTTTTTAGATCCTAGTTATTTTTTCTTTTTGACATAATAATTATGATATTTTTCCCTTTGTTTTTCTTCATCCAAACTATTTCATGTATACTTCCTCATTCTCCTTCATATTCATGTCATTATTTTTTTACTAATTTCTATCACGTACATGTATGTGTGTATACACATGCACACAAATACATACATACAGGCACACATATATGAATAAATATGTACATTTATAAATGCATATATATGCAAACATGCTTATATTCTTATATTATATATAAGAAATATGATTTCATAATTACATCTTCACCAAGATGAATGTCCTCAGGCCTATGAAAATACTTATGTAATTACATCTGAGGATTTGGAGAAAGAAACTTCTGGAGAGTTAGAATATTTTGAGTTTGTCTTTCTACATTATGCATATATATATATATATATATATATATATATATATATATATATATATCACTGTATACCCAATTGGAACTGGATAAAGCTGCGTCTCCCAAATCAGACTGTCTTCAATCACCTGTAGAAATTTGTGTAGGGTTGAGGCCTCATGGTCTTGTCACCATCGCTTTAGCATGTTCATTGCTATCATCTTTGTTCAGCTTAATTTGAAGCAGTCATGTTGGTGAAGCTTTATGAATGTAGATTCTGATATTTCTAGTAGATACATTCTCATAGAAAACTCCCTGATCTCTGGCTCTTACAGTGTTTCTTGACTTACTTGTACAATATTGCCTGAGTCTTGGATGTACACATATTTTGTTGATGTATCACTTGGGATTGTAGTCCATTTATTGATTGGGTTACTTGCTTTCTTGACTGATTTTCGAGGTATCTCCTTTTTTTTTGTATTTTTATATTTATATTTTGCATTTTCTGCATATAAATCTCTGATCAAGTATATAGCTGGCAAAGATTCTCACACATTTTGTGGTATTTTTCCTCACTCAAATCATTGTTTTCTTAGCAGTGCAGAAGATTTCGAGTTTTATGAGGTCTTCATTGTTTATTATTGGCTTTTATTCTCTGGAAAATGGAATCCTGTTCAGAAAGTCCGTTCCTTTATTGCTATCTTGTCAGATACCCCCTAGGTTTTCTTCCATCCAATTGAGAAATGACATAGGTGAGATGAAGTAGAAAATGGAATAAGTGACAGGGGCTCCTGCATGGGAGAAAGGAAGAAAGTAAATTCAGTAGAAATAGAGACAAATAATAGTGTTTATTTTCTACAAGAACCATACTGTTTTATATTTACTTAAAACTGTGCACAATACACAGGATATATATATATATATATATATATATATATATATATATATATATATCATTCATCTAGCTATCATTTATCTATTATCTATCTATCTATCTATCTACCATCTATCTTTCATATGTCTATTATCTATCTTACATACACCTATCATCTATCTGTTTGTCTTTTTTTCTATCTTCACACTATCTCTACCTTTTTCTCTACTTCTATCTCATCTATAAAAGGTAGGTAAACCGCTTGGGCTAATAACACTCCCTACAAAAACAAAGACTAACATAAATCCAAGTACCAGGCTTAAGGAACCTCCTTTGAAAGTACTGGTCAGGATAGTATAACTGACTCTACTTCATTTCTCTCAGGAGTTGAGGGTCATCCTCTATTGATGAAGACATTAGACATTTAGGACATAGAGCTCAAATAACTGGAGCTGAATCTTACATGAAAGACTCTTTCCTATGATCTAGCTTCCATGATTCCAGAAAGTATACTGACATTTGTAATAAAATTCAGACAATTATAAAGATTGTCAACTTATGAGTGGAAGAAGTCATGAGAGGGTCAAGGGAGGGTATCTTGAATGGGCTAGAGAGAAAAAAGTAAGAGGGAGAAGAGATACAATTCTATTTCAATAAAAATTTAAAAGATGTGATGTGTTGTTAAGTCCTGTGTTAAGGAGACATGGCAGTTTGCACAAATAAACTGTAGAGAGAGCTGAACACTTTGAGGCTATCTTCAGAGTCCGTTTTGTAACTGAGCATGCCTCCATACTATTTCTTCCCACTCAGGGGAACATGTGACATCCACGACTGGAGAAAATGTATGCTGTTGATCTTGTGATTTGGAAGCTTCAGGAATTTCTTCTGTACTTGCTGCAAGTAATTCTTTTCTTGCAGAAAAATATGCTCTGCTTTATGAAACTTTGCTAAGCATGCATCAATTCTAATCCCGTCAGCAGTTTGGAAGTAATGTCTCTTCATTTTTCCAAAATACTAGCTGATGTTCTTGAAATACTCAGAATGTACAGTAATAGCACATGTAAGGATTAATTTACATGTCAATTTGCCTAGCTTCAGGGATAATCAAATAGATAGTGAAGCATTGTTTGCATGTATTTCTTTTTCCTGTAAGAGAATGGCATTGAGTAGACATCTGCCTTCATAAGTGTGAGAAAGAAATAATCTAAAATGCTTAGGGCCAGAGCAGAGCAATGGTAAAGAAAATTCAAATTTTCTCTCCTTGCATAATTAAGGACATCTTTTGTCTATGGGATGTAGTGGTCCTGGTTCTCAGTACCCTTTGATTGGAACTGTATTATCTTCTTCCCTGAGTTTCTGTTTTTGTTATACAAAGCAGATCATGAAAGAACCCAACCTCTACATTTATTATCTATCTATCTATCTATCTATCTATCTATCTATCTATCTATCTATCTATCTATCTATCTATCATCTAGCTATACATTTTCTATCATGCATTAATTTATAATCTCTCTATAATAATCTATTTTTATCTATACCATGTCTTTCCATGCATCTACCTAGCTAATTATATACCTACTCATTTATCTAGCTATTTAGCTATCCATCTCTTCTACTAGTTCTCATTTTTTTTTCAGAACCCTGACTAATGCACTGTGCAGCCAAGAGACTCAGCTTGTAACTATAAAAATGTTTCCTGATTATAGGAGTATATGAGATGATATATATATATATATATATATATATATATATATATATATGAAATAGCAGCTAACTCTTGATGTTAAGTGCCCATTATACTCAACACTTTTAAAGTTGTTATAAATATAATTCAGTTTTGGAACTAGTTTATACTCTTTCTTTATTTTTAATGATCATATTTTTAGAAAGTGTTCTCATTATTCACAATGTATGTGTTACTGCTTTAACATAAGTTGAAAAGATAACATCTGTTTGTCTTTATTTTGGCATATTCTTAAAATCAAATAACCATTTAAAGAAGTCTTGGTTGTACTATTGAAATAAACAATTTTGAGCAGTCAGTGCTGAACTTGAATCTTGTGTTTGATATTGGGTTCCTTTGTAGCTTTAGGTAAATTACTACACTTTTCTTATCTGAAGCTCATGTTTTTAAATAAGAGCAATACTTATCAGTGTTAACTGATATTTGAAGCTTTATATATGTGTGGGGAAATGAAACATAACATTCTCTTATTCTCCTTGCTCATGTTTACTCAACAGTCTGATATGATATGCTCAGTTCTATTTGGATTACTGACAAAGTATAATCATTTTTATACACCTACTTACAGATTTCATATTACAGAGCTCATTCTATATACTTGACATCTTCAGTGGGAAATTGATGGTAATCTCTGGAATATCATAAAGTCATTTGTCCCACATTCAGTCTTATATCAAATTACATCTTGAATGAAGAATATAGTCCAAACTTTCAGGGTGGATTCTTTCCTCTAAAATAAAGAATTCAAAAAACTAAAAAGGAAATAATTTCTTCTTATTTGTAGCTTTAAAAGAATGCATACTTAATATAAAATCTGTGATCTCTACTATGTCAAAAATAAGGATTAGATGTATATGTTACAGAAAACTATCTAAAATATGTTAGTTTAGCAGGTATTCAAAAGAAGACAATAACACTTTGTACTACCATTCATTGCTATATGTATTTTTGGTAGTTAATTCTATAAAGACTAGAATATGAAATTTAGATGCAATAATACCGAAGAAACTGAAATTAGTGAAATAAAACTTAATCATGTTATAAAATATTTGTAACTTTTCTATTGGAAATAATAATAAAATAAAATTTCTGATTCAAAATCTAGAAGAAAACTATATCATGTGCTATACAATATTATGAAAATGTAGCATGAAGTGTCTGCTTAGGATCACCGGGAGCAGATCACTTCCTAAACACTTTCTCCTAACAGCAAAATCCAGAGAGAGAGAGTTTAGACATGGAAATATAATAGGAACTATATTATATTATATTATATTATATTATATTATATTATATTGGGCATGAAAATGCACATTTCACAGTTAATTTATTATTGAAGACCACATCCTTATGAGGTGCAGGGTAAAGAAACAAAGATAATTCTATACACAGTTGGTTAAGATATCTAGGCAGCAGTAGCCTCTCAAAATTGGAGCAGAAAAGGAAGGTTTAGGTCACTGTAAATGTATAGACAGTAGCTTATATCCAAATACTTACACTTGTAGGAATTAAAAATCTGTCACCTTTAAAGGTTACTTTATATATACAAGTGAATAGATTAAGGATATACACACCTAGTGACTTGATACATATATCCACCAAGGAAAATCTGATGCAAATTCAATTTATTACATCACCTTATTAATTGTTGGGGTAAATCTACTATTTTGGTTGTTGTCTTATATATGGAATATATCATTATCCAAAGTCACTATGTCATATAATGTACCTTTCCATTTCAAATTATATTACACACTTACCTTTACATAGCCATACACATACCCAAAGCACATGTTCATAAAGAACACACGTTTATAAAAGCATGTTTTTAGTGCATAGGTTTCCCTTCTCATGTTTTTTAGATACTTGCTGTAAATCTACAGTTAATTAAGTAAGAATGCTTATTTTTTAAGGTTGATATAAATTTAAAGTGATCGTTTAATTGATGAACATGCTTAAAATGAATCATCCTATTGTTCTGGATGCCAGCAGTACTAAACATTAGCTGAAAGTGGACAAATACTGGCTGTGATAGCATTGCATTTCTAGCACTCTGGAGGCTGAGGTACAGTAGGTGCCTTTGAGCCTACCCTTAATTAAGCAGTGAATTCCTGGCTGGCATGAGATACAGCTCAACATTATTTTAAAATTCTAAATAAAATATAACTCTGAAAGTTAAAAAAATATGAATGTCCTTATACTCATAAAAAATGGCCTCTTTGCAACAACTAGATACTATTATAGAAAACCACAACCAATAAAATACATTCCAGTACTAATAAGGACATTTATAAAAGACTTTCAGCCCCTAGGACTCAGGAATATTATGGAAGAGGGTTGAAAAAAACTGAAAGACCTAGAGTTTCAGTGAGTTGGTTGTATGGTGGTTTCGGCTAGAAATGTCAGAAGACTCACAATGTCTCAGGAATTCATTGCCTAAACATGAGCCGAACCAGGACAATGTCAAGTGTCGCTGAAAACACACACAGCTGTAACATTATTCCCTACCTGAAATCTATAAAAATAAACTTCTAAGGTGTTATTTTCATATCCTCTGGCACTAAAATATGTTACTATAACTTTATAAATTAATAGTGAAATATTACTTAGAATTGTCTAAATCTCTGAAAACAGCACAGGTATAGATTTATGTATATGTACATATAAATGTATATGATTGAGATGTATGTAGATGTATATATATATTTGCATTAAGTATATGCATAGGTATAGGAATATGTTATATAGATGTAAATGTAGATGATGTATATGTAGATGATATAGACATAGATATAGAAGTTGACATAGATGTATATGTATATGTATATGTGTATACAACCTTACATATCCGAACATTGGGTGCTATTTAGAAGCTATGGAATCATGATGGTGACATTTAATCAGTAGGTTAATATGACAAAACAAGTATTATTATGAAGTGAGTAACTAATTCTTGCCTTTCTAAAGTAAAATTTCTTTCTCTGATCATTTGTCTATTTCCTTACTAGTTTCTGTTTTAATCAGCAGACTCAGTCTACATATACTCCCACAAAGTTGATATTTCTGCCTTCCCTGAACATAAACAGTAGAATCAGGAAATTTTGGACTCAAATTTTTAAAATTGTGAGTTAAAGCAAACCTTTCCTGCTTTTAATATGTTTCTCTCAAGGAGTTTGTTATTACAAAATAAATCTAATATAAAATAATTTGATAAAATGATAAAGATGCATTGTAAAACTCTATCAGATAAACAAAGTAGCCAAGATTAGATTAGGATGCTTTCAAACAATAAAATACAATAATTTTTACATACAAATATAGAAAAGAATTCTATCTTCAGACTCTTTAACTTAATATATGGTGTTGTCTTTTTATAACATAAGGGTAAAACGCATACTGTAACTTTATGATTTGTTAAAGCATCTCTTAGATGGTAGCTGTGTTCTCTGTGCACTGAAACAATAGCTTGTTCCTGCAATGGAAGAATAAACATCTGCAGTTGATGAGGCCATATACATAATATTCCAAAATGTATGCATGATTTTTTCTTCTGAAAGTGCATCATAAAAAAGCATTTAACCCTACATTTCTGTTCTTTCATTATTACACCACTAAACAACCTTGGTGAAAGTGGGAAATTAAACTTACAAAGTTAGTTGTCACCTGCCTGGCAATTTCTGTCAGCTTTTTTGAGAATATTTCCACTTTGGTTTTAGAAAGAAGATCAGTCCTCCTGAGAGGGCGTTTGGGCAGTTTGGAAACTTATATAGACATTAATATGGAGGAGAAGTTGGAAAGCACAGCGATTGAACTGCTGAGATAATTCCTGTCAGCTGTGCTGCTCAGAACTGGCATGGGTCCATCCGGTTCCGTCTGGTCCTGTGGTCTCCCACTGAAGGCTCTGTTCTGCATATTATCTTTGATCAAGTTATGCTTGGATGACTTTGGATGAAGATGGAACATTTGACCACTCTCCAGAACTTTGCCACTCATTTCCTTCTCAAATACCAACTTCTTTACTTTCTTTTTAGCTTTGAGCTAGCCACACATTATAGTGTGTGGCTTAAAATTAACACAGTGTATCGTTTATCACAAGCAAGCAAAATCGGCAGTGTCTACAAACTATAACCCACAGCCATCCTAAATTATTTTGTCTGTTTGAAGTTTGTGGTAACTTAGTCTGCCACAATGTAACTCTGGACATGTTAGCTTAAACAACAGAAATGCATGGTTTTCTAATTTAGAGAAGGGAAGGTAGAGATTATGGTGTCATCTTGAGGGTGTCTCTAGACTTAGTTTTCAGATAAGAACTATTCCCCTGTGTTGTTTTGTAGCCCCTCGCTCCCTGTTCATTCAAATGTTGTCCAGTCCCATTGTCCAGCCCCATGGTTTTACCTTATGCAATTACTCGTTGGAGTGTTAATCAACAAGGAATATCTTGGTTTGGATTGCTACAGTCTCATATGTTAAATTACAATTTCTGAAGTGGTAAGTGTGTGTGTGGGGGTACTGTTTGGGAGGTCTTAGCACTTAAGAAGTGGGACAAGGAAGACAGAAGCCATTTTTCAGGGAAGAGTGCTCAAATTTTAGTTTGGCTGCTCATTTTTCTTTCCTTTCTATCCCACCATAAAAGCAAGACATTCCAGCACACGCTCCAGAAACCACACACCTTAGTTTCTCTATCATGTTCTTCCCACTATGGTAGTCAGAAAACACTCAAGCCTCAAATTAAATATTTCCATTATTAAGTGATTCTGTCGGGTAAATAACACAATTGTACAGAATGACAGATTTCTCATTTAAATATTGGGAGATGTATCCACACTAAAGAATCATTTCCAGTTAAATCCATGTTTTGTCAAGGATGATGGCATTTTCAGGAACCCAGAAAACCAACACTAACAAAGATCACACCACAGAAAAGTCTTCATTATATTTTTAGTAAGCCACATTATGTTGGGAAACAAACCTAGCTTAGGTTGCAAAAAGCTGAATGACAATGGTGGCACTTTACTTTCTAGGTAAAGTGGAAAGAGATCGGTGCTCTAAGCCTACTTCAATTACCTAGAAAGACAGCATGAAGTAGCTGCCTTGTCTCTGAGTGATACCCATGAAGTTCTTACCTTTAGAGCATCGTCAAGAACTCTGAGCTTCTGAATAATATTTTATTCTTCAATAACACAATTTCTGTTTCTTCTTACCCTTTTGTTTTAAGATAGGTAGAGATTTGCTTTCTTGAGATAACTATGTAATTATAAATATTTCTGAAATTGTTTCATCACAAAAGAACATTTATCTTATTATTACTTTGAAGAGTATTTCTTTCTTTTTTTTTTTTTTTACTTTTCTTTTCTTTTTTTATTAGATATTTTCTTTATTTACCTTTCAAATGTTATCCCTTTCCTTGTTTCCCCTCCAAAAATCTGAAAATCTCCTATCCTCTCCTCCCTCCTCCTGCTCCCCAACCCACCAACTCCCAATTCCTGGCCTAGATATTCCCCTATACTGGGGCATAGAACCTTCACAGGACCAAGGGCCTCTCCTTCTATTGATAACCAACTAGGCCATTCTCTGCTTCATATGCAGCTAGAGGCATGAGTCCTACCATGTGTTTTCTTTGATTGGTGGTTTAGTCCCAGGGAGCTCTAGGGCTACTGGTTAGTTCATATTGTAGTTCCTCCTAAGGGGCTACAAACCCCTTTAGCTCCTTGGGTACTTTCTCTAGCTCCTTCATTGAGGATTCTGTGCTCTGTCTAATGGATGACTGTGAGCATCCACCTCTGTATTAGCCAGGCACTGGAAGAGCCTCTAAGAAGACAGCTATATCAGTCTCCTGTTAGCAAGCTCTTGTTGGTATCCACAATGGTTGATGGTTGTTTATGGGATGGATCCCCAAGTAGAGCAGTCTCTGGATGGTCATGCCTTCAGTTTCTGCTCCAAAATTTGTTTCTGTAACTCCTTCCATGGGTGTTTTGTTCACCCTTCTAAGAAGTATCAAAGTGTCCACAATTTGGTCTTCCTTCTTCTTGAGTTTCATGTGTTTTGAATAGTATTTCTCAATGAAGAATTATGCATCTAAAATTGTCTTTTAATTGTCAAAAACAGAACAGTTCTGTATAATAGTCATCAATATTTTCTATTATATAAGCACTAGGGGAAATTCTAATTGTTCTGTGATAGTTTCAGAATTTTTATTAAATTTTGTAAATGAGATACCAAAATAAAACCTATTTTAATGTTCCTATATTTCTGAGGGAGTTTTGTCACATTTATATATCTATCTCAAACTTCAAGACAAAAACTGAAGTCAATGTTTATGTATTCCTATGATCCTATATATTTCACCTAGTATCAGGAAAAACACAAACTCTGAAGACAAAAAAGCCTTTGATTAATATCTGAATTCCTGTTGAAATAGTATATGATGGAATTAGTTTTGCAATTGGACATTTGAATTTAACATAATAGATATTCTAATTATATATACATTTAGGTTGCAAATATATATATATATACACGTTTAGGTTGCAAAAAGCTGAATGGTAATGTTGACACTTTACTTTCTAGGTAAAGTGGAATATATATATATATATATATATATATATATATATATTCTCCTAGGTCTATTTTATAAATTGAAGAATTAGCTAATAATCTCTGTTATTAAGTTTTTAGTATTCATATCCCTTTAGTGCTTGACAATGTTTTATAGCATTTCTTTTTTATTTTTTGAAATGAGCAAATATTATTCAGAAATTTACAATAATAATCTAAAAGTCTTATTAGGCAATACTTTTTTTTTTCTTTTTAATTTTAAACCCCAGATTTTATTCCCCTCCTGGTCCATCCTCTGTCTGTTCCACATTCCATAACTTCTTCCCACTGTGTTGTCTCCTAGAGGATGTCTCCAGTCCCTACCCTCCACCCCCCACCCCACCTGACCTCTAAATTCCTTGGGGCCTCCAGTCTCTTGAGGGTTAGGTGCATCTTCACTTACTGAACCCAGACCCATCAATCCTCTGCTGTATATGTGTTGGGGGCCTCATATCAGCTGATATATGCTGCCTAGTTGGTGATTCAGAGAGATCTCAGGGGTCCAGGATCATTGAGACTGCTGGCACTCCTACAGGGTCACCTCCTCCTCAGCTCTCTCAGCCTTTCCCTAATTCAACCACTCGGTCAGCAGTTTCTGTCCATTGTTTTGGTGCAAATATATGCCTCTGACTCTTTCAGCTGCTTGTTGGGTCCTATATTTTTAAAAACAAGTATGAACAATTTAAAATTAGTTTTATTGTCATATTAAGTCATGCCTTTCATATGAACTGGTATGGTGAAGACGAAGCACAACTCTGATGAGGCCAAATTAACTGATAATTTGACACCCATGAAAATCGTATCTAATTCCTCTGACATTATTGGTTTATGTTTAAAAAAATTGGATGAAAGAAGAAAAGCTGAACCTGACTGAAAAATGATGACCTTTAGAACTTATTTCACATATAACTCATATGTTCAAATTACCAAATAATTTAAATACCATTAATTTTAAGGAATTAATATCATCTCTTAGTTTGTGACCATATTTAATTCATAGATGTAAAAATATCATTATTCTTCTGACAAAATTGTAGTCTATAAAATTTGCTGCCTTAATCTGCTAGCCTAGGTCTAGTCCTGGAAGCTTCTAACCTCCATATAATTTAATCTTGGAATAGAATTAATTCAATTTTTGAGACTTACTGCTGAATAATTTCACCATTTCTGGCTCACTCTGAACTCTAGCTGGCTGTTTCAACTCAGCTGTTCGGTCTCAAACTCCTCTCTAAAAAGACTGTTTCAATTTGCTTTCTCTCTCAAGGCCTTTGACCTTTTGCTTTGCTTGGCCTCAAACTAACTTTCTTTAGTAATCTTTTAAAATCTTCTGGCTCTCTCTCATTCTCTGTCTTGTTGTGTCTGTACCTATGTCTAACTTTTTTCTCTTATTTGAAACTTTGTCTGCCACTCAATTAGACATCACTTTTGAACATTAGTGCTTCCTTCCATAAACTAATTTTACCTTCAATGTTTGGGATTAAAAGAGTGTACTACGGGCAAGTCACAGCCATAGGGATTAAAATTATGTGTTAAGGGTGAGACACAACACTACTGGAAACAGTTTTTTTTTTCCCCAGTAAATAACACAATCTTGTAGTTAACAGTTTGATCAAATATCTTACAACTCCTAGAAACCATTTTTCCCCACAGAGGATTTTCATATATTAGAGAATTACTTGGAGTTAAAAGAACATTTACAATATTGATTAATATTTTTGTTGATTTCCAACGATTGTTTTTAAAATGATTTTGATTTCCTATCTAGAAATGCACATAAGCATTTTTATAATTCATTCCACATATGTTTATTATTAGTTATTAACCTCAGTTAACTAGAGTAATTTTTGACCTTTTATAAATTTATAGCATAAATTAATTTGCTCAACCTGGCTTGATCTTTGTTTAGAATGGGTTCTGTCTTTAAGTGAGCTGATGTGCACTATGCTTTTATTTTCTCACAGTTACAACCCTGAAGTTTTTCATTCAATGTCTTCTTAAATAACTAAATAATGCCTGTGGTTTTAAGAAAAATTATGGATGTTATCTTAACTAATTAATAGATATTTGAAGAATACCTTATTCAAATAAAAACCATATGTGTTCTTTCTTCATGCACCTTGCACTAAATACAAATTGATTTTTATTTGAAAGCCATCTTGACTTTCTCTGGTTTTGGTTTGTTTATTTGTTTGTTTTTGACTTTGTTTTTGTTTTGTTTGTTCGTTTGTTTCCAGTTCTGGGGACTGGACTAGTCTATGTGCACACTACACAACAACTCTACCACTCAGCTACCTCCTCCTGTCCCGAAGCAATACTGATCTGTAGCCTGGCAGATTAGTTTCCCTTATTTTCAATATTGTGGAATGCAAGTGGTTTTGCCTCAAATATTCTTATTTTTTGACATTTTGTTCCTTGATCTGTCTTTAAAATATTCTCTACTTTTTACACATAAACAATTTATACATTCTACTTTAAGTATAATATTCCACTGAATGATCATAATATAATTTCCTCAATCATTTGGCTCTGTTTCCTGTTTATATGCTCACTTGCTTGAAACTAATAGGAACTGTGCATCCAGAATCATTTCTATAGATATGTACTTATTAAAATGTTTAAGTATTTTCACAGAATGATGGAGTTCTTTGTATATATATATAGAGAAAATGTACATGCAAAATGCTGTACAGTTTAAACCATCTGTACAAATGTAATCTTACATGAAATTTATATGAGTAAAAACTAAGATTTATGTTTTTCATAGCCATTTCATTTAATGTTGATGGGTTCTATTTTTTGTCTAATTTTGTTTATCAGTTTATTTATTAGTTTATATATTTGTTTATCCTAACCTTATCTTTATTAATGTGTTTATGATATATTTTAGCCATTCATTGCATATATATATATATATATATATATATATATATATATATATATAGTCTTGAGATATATCTGAAAATATAACTAAAATTAATACAAATATTCTCTCAAATTTCTTAAAATAATCAAAATATTATAATAGGAAAGTGATTAATAAACATTTTACTACAGTTTTAAGATGTATAGTTCAATATTTCTATCTGTAGTAATCTTATTTTCAACAGAACATTAGGAAGTGTTGTTCTTATCTAACTCCAAATTAATCCCACTTATATTGTTCCCCTCTCTAACTCCACTATACACTGCTCAGCCTTTGGTAACCACCACACACTCACTTTTTACATTTCTAAATTTTTTTTTTAGATTCTGATAATGAGACTCATATGTAATACTGTTTTTGGTGTTTCTGGCTTGCATCACTTTACAGAGTGATCTTTGTTCTAGCCATGTTGTCTCTAAGTGTGGGAGTCCATCCCTGGTGAGGCTAAACAGAACTTGGTTATGCCTGCTGTCCTCTCTATCATGGTTGCACTAATCTACGTAACTGCCAATGTACTCAGTTCCAATTTTTGATACCATTAATATATTTGATATCACTCATTCTGGCAAAGGGGAAGATAAATCTAATTTCATTTTTAATTAGCATTTCCCTGCTGATCTGTGATACTGAGCATTCCTTTCAAAACTATTTAAACAGATTCATGTCTTTTTTTTTTTTTTTTTTTGGATAAGTACAAAATTGTGTTTGTAATACTTATGAACTTGTCTCCAGTTCAGAACAATCTGAACATCAAAATCAAAAGAAAGTTATTAATGTGTCATTTTAAATAGACAACAACCAAAATAGTAGATTTAAATAGAATGGGGGTATAATGCAAATATTGAACAAGTACTCTTTTTTTTTTTTTTTGGTTTTTCGAGACAGGGTTTCTCTGTATAGCCCTGGCTGTCCTGGAACTCACTCTGTAGACCAGGCTGGCCTCAAACTCAGAAATCCACCTGGCTCTGTCTCCCAAGTGCTAGGATTAAGGGTGTGCGCCACCACCACCCCACTCTTATGTATTTTAATAATTTCACTACTTAATGAATTAATTGTCAATACACTAAAACTGATTTACAGTTTAACCTGAAAAATAACTTTATATCATCACAAGATTCATGTAAGAAATGTGTTAATAAGAAACAGAATAGTTAGATGTCT
The DNA here is from genome assembly GCF_900095145.1 of Mus pahari. Taxonomy (NCBI): domain Eukaryota; kingdom Metazoa; phylum Chordata; class Mammalia; order Rodentia; family Muridae; genus Mus; species Mus pahari. Next base: position 62,923,397 of record NC_034593.1, read on the forward strand.
TATAAGCCTTAAAACTGAAATCTAGTCACCTTTGGTTTTATCTCTCTGCCTAACAGAAATGTATAAATTAACATTTAATTTCAGTTTCAGGGCTCAATAAAATAGTAAATAGCAAAGTGAATTGGAGCTGTATCCTTCTAGATCCATATTGTCAAATAATTCTTGAATCAGCCTGATAAACAACATTGAAAGGACATTGCTTTTCACTGCCTTATTTTAAATGTATGAATATTTATTGCAACAAAAGTAATGGTTATGAAAATAATGCTACACATAACAGGCATAGGATGGGTTGCTGAGGGACAAAAAGCAGATGTCTGACTTTCACAGTCTACTGTCAGTATTTTGTGTGTACATTTTGGAGAGCTAGACTGTGATCAGCAATTTATTTAAAAAATAGAAGCTAAATCTTAATTGATAAAAATTTTAAAAATATAAGCAGTAAATTTAGCCCAATGAAATATATGTTTAAATTTTTTTTGTTTTTGTTTTTTGTTTTTTTTTTAAGAATGATATAGAGAAATGTAGGCAGGCCTCTACTTTACCAGTTGCATTCCAATATTAGGTCAATGGGAGACATTTTTGCTTCTTACAGTGTTTAAAGAATACCTAGATTAAGCATATAATTTTGTAAAATAGAACCTAGTTCCTGCATTATTCATAACTCTGTCTACTGAAATTTCCAATTTTGTTTGAATTCAGTGGAGTGTTTTAGAAGAAAGACATTTATTTCATGTTTGAAGCAAACATAATTTCTTTAAATGAGGAAAATATCGCAAGCAGGTTCAACATTGCTGTCTTTATCTAACACATACTCCCTCAGTCATATAGATGGCATTTTAAACACCTGCTGTTTTTAAATGATGCTATTATCATTAACAGTTAAATCTGGGGATGGCATAGCTTTTATTGCCCTCTGTTGTCAAATAGTCCACCTGTTTTTAATTAGATAAGTCATCGATGGCTTCATATAGCATGCCATTTGGGGTTATGAATGACAGGTTCTATAGAAGAACTTTTACTTTGTTGATTTTTTTTTTTGTTTTCCCTCATAACTATTACAAACTTTTAGATAAGATAGAGTTTCCTATATGACCCTCAACTTTTATATATCCTTTGATAATCTGAGAAAATATTTAAAGCACAATACACTTAATTGCAAGCCAAGTTGCTTATGCAATTAATTTAAATTTTGTTTATAGATTTTGCCTCAAAATAAATATAAAAATAACCAAATGTCAGCTGTACTCATAGGGAGAGAAAACTAACTTATTTCAAACAATTTATTTCTCCAGATACCCAATTGTAAATATACAAGTTTAATATGCTGATATAAATTTGTTTGCTTTTAATATAATTAAAAGCACATAAATTTCATGGTTGTTTAATTTCACTTTCTAGAGAAAATTACCATAAAATAAAAGTTTCTTGAGCTGGGCAGTGGTGCAGCATGCATGTAATCCCAGCACTTGGGAGGCAGAGGCAGGCAGATTTCTGAGTTCGAGGCCAGCCTGGTCTAGAGGGTTAGTTCCAGGACAGCCAGGGCTACACAGAGAAACCCTGTCTTGAACCCTCTTCCCACAAAAAATTTTCTTGAAAATTTGTGTGTGAGTGTGTGTGTGTGAGAGAGAGATGTTAAAAAGTTGCTTTGTGTGATTTGGTTATATGTTGAGAGGTTTTAGTATAGAACAGGGAAACAGAGGATTTCTTAATTTAATATGATTGATTCGTCATGATACAGCTTTTGGTAGAAATAAAGGTAAGAGAGGTGTTGGCGCACAGACAATGTTTACATTCCTGGAACTCTATAGGATTGTGTGTATTGATAGAGAATGCTGGTAAAGGAAACTGTTCTCAACAGCACATCCTCTGGCCATTCATAATAGGTGGCTTCATAGAGTGTACAATATCCTTAGATAGTCTAATGAGGACAAGGCCTTGGGAGACAAGAAAGTGATGTATGCAGAAGCAAATTATTAATTTTCATTTTCAATTAATATTCATGTGGGATCCTAGAGTCTCGTGCACTGGCATGTCTGGAAGAAAAGAAGAGCTGATATTTTCTTGAGATCTTTGTGTGAATTGTGAAGTTTTGGGCTTATTTTACTTTAAATGATATGTACTTTCATACATTGCCTGACAAGTTTATCTTTCATTATTCAATCATTGTAATAAGTTTTCTGCTCTGTCCATTTATATGTTTCAGGGTGTTTATAGGATATGGATATACCATTTATATGTTTCAGGGTGGTAACTATCTTTTTCAAGTCCATATAATAGTTTTGGGATAGATCTATGATTAGTAATCAAAATGTAATGCTGACAGCTAGTTACTGATTAGAGTGGTGGAATTTCTTTGTATACCTGGGTGTAAGTGCACAGCTGGGTTTTCAACTTTGAGAGCTACCCCTATGAAGTTTCCAACTTAAGGCATCCATCTGTCTGTTATTAGTTCTGAATTTCTTCAAATGCTTCAGTAGGTTCAGCATATTAAGGTGACACTGTGTTCACTGGGAAAACTGCTCATCTGCATATTTGTACAAAAGATTTATGGTCTGATTATCAATTATTCTAAAATGAAATTCAAGAAGCCCAATTTAGTATTCTGGATTAGTGTCTTCTAGAGTACAGTTTATGAATATTGAGTTTAAATCAGCTTCATAGGAAATTCCTAGTTATACAAACAATTATAAGAACAGTGGTCTGTCAAAAATGATTGCCAAACATAGCTTCAAAGTCTGCACCATTAGGGAAATTAAAAAATGAAAAACCAGTATCAGTTTATTGGATATACCATTGATTTGCTTCACCGTGGTAACTATCTTTTTCAAGCTGACTATTCACTAGCTGTTAGCTTCCCAAAGCATATCAAAATTTTAGAACTTAATAAACAACAACTCTAGCACCATAAAAGTTTTATTTCAACTACATAAATTGATTCTGAAATATACTTTAGTGTGAAATATATTAAGTAGTTACCTTTTGACCTATAAATTTATATATTTAAATTTAAATTGTGCTTATGTGTATTTCTTAGAAGAATTTCCTTGCTTTTCACAGAGTATTGTCTTTCAGAGGCCTCTATACTGAAAAATATAGATTTCTGAATTTTCGGGTACACCGGTGTATTCCTTCTCATCCTTTATTTCATTCATTCTTTCTTAAACTTTGTAGACCAGAGATTAACAGAATTTTAATACCATTTTATGTGAGTATGAAAATACAATATTTTATATAAATTTGCATTTATCATTTTCAGAGTCTGAAATACTTTATTGATATAAAACCAGCTGTCAGATCAAAGAGAAAATTTGAACTCTTTCCTTTGTGATGAGAAAACACACACTCCAAGATAAAGTAAATGGAAAAAATATGAATTGAACTCAGAGAAACTGAATATTATAAGAACTGGTTAATCAAGTGCTCCACATATTTGGCCTTTTACTGATAAATCTATTCACATTTCTGCTGTACACCTACCATGGATGACTCAGTATGGACAACTGCTCTCATCATAAGCAATGGTGTCATCAGTCACACTAGCTTCTCCTTTTCTGACAGAGAGGTTGAACAGATATGCCATTCCTCACATGAGACACAAGAGGGGCCATACTCTATGGAAGACATATTTGGGAATCAGATGAAAGACTGAAGTTAGGATTAGTGTATCTATCAAGTTTGTACAGGGATTATCTATCTTTTCACCCATAAAAGATTCTTAGAATGAGCTCTAATACATAAGTATAATGCAAAGATGATAACAAAAGGCATGGTTTTAAAAACTTGGTTAGATTAGATGGCATAAAAATATTTGTAGCTATTTCAATGTAATATGAAATTCGCATTGCCTTCATATGTGTTAGTGCCTTGCCTAGAACGAAATAATAGTATTAACTTTCCATGTGAATTTTGGGACAAAAATAAAAACAAATGTTTTAAAAATTATGGTTTAACTGTTGAAATGAGCACTTTAAAATCACTTTCAATAATTTTGAGAGGTTTTTTCCAGTCGGCATTACTAGTCTCACTTACCAGTTTAATTTTATAATATTTTAAAGTCTATCTTAATCAAAATTCTACCTTGTTTATTTTCTCTTCTTTAAAAATTGTTCCTTTTTTTGTTTTAAGATTTTAATATAATTACACAGTCTTCCTTCTCTTACTGCATCCATACTCTCCCATGTATGTTATCTGATTCTTGATGTGTTTTGCCTTTGTTTTTGCACAACGTCATAAAGGTAGCATCTGGATGACATGAAGCTGGCTGTGAAGCTTCGTCTGGCTAAATGTAGAAGCAACTGGAGGGTTGGCAGTGACGGGTCTATCCTTCCATTGGCAACACATGCCTTTTCTGTCTCATTGAACAGAGGAATATCTAACAGTTTTGAATTCTCCTTGGTACCCATAATTAGATCCAATATTTACTTGTGTAGGACAAACAAAGAACTTTGATGGTCACAGGACAGTTTTCTTAATCTGCAACTCACCCAGATCTCTTTGTAAAAAGGCATTCTTCAGGACATGAACCTCATATTGCTTTTAAATACACATCTTGTGCTGTGAAGCTACAGACATTTCTGAAGCCACAGTCCCCATTACTTTGTCCACATTAAAGAAAAATCAATGTGGAAGTGCAAAGGTGATTCTACAGATTGGAGAGTAGATTTGAAAGTAATTTAGGACTTAAAAAGGATCAACGTGAGGATTAACTCTTTAGAGCTTTCCTTCATTGATTTAATGTATGGCTTAGGCATGGGGCTCAGCATATATGAAGAGCATGATATATACTCATGCATTTTTTTTTCAATTCGTAAACTCGTAAAGCATTTATTTGTGAGTATTGTATTTTGCTATTATACCTAAGATAGAGAATTTACATGACTGGGTTTACCTTAATGAAAGTATAGCTAGATATACATGGAAATAAACAGTGCTAGTGATCAAGGTGATCATAAAATTACAAGACACATTTGGGGAAGATGAGCACAAAAACAGGCCTCTGAAAAGTTATATTTATATTGAGGTCTGTTTGGAGTTAAAAACAAATTCCTCATATATTGGGGTGTAAAATGATATTCAAATAAATAATTAGAAAAACAAAAGGGGATACATTTTAAAAGGAAGTATATTTCATTAAATTAGAAAACCTGAAAGATATATTTGGTTTTCTAGAGTCATACAAACAACCAATAGTAAAAGGACATTCCAGGTGAGATCAATAGCTCAAATAGAACTATAACAAACAAGAAGATTGATGTATTAATGGACTTTTAGCAGAAATTTGTCACTCAAAGAACTCCAAGCAATGGTTCTTAAACAACTTAAAAAATAGGAACAGAAATAACACTTCCAAACTCTTTTTAGAAATAAAATACTATTTTAAAATGAAAACTGTGTAAAGACACCAAACAACAAAAATTAACTATAGACTGGCATCCTTAGTGAGCAGAGATTCACAAATTCTCACCAAAATAGATGCAAATTGTATACCTACATATTTAAAAAAAAACTATTAATGTCAAGTTCGCTTTATCCCTGAGATGCATAGATGGCTCAATATACATAAGTCAATAAATGTGATAAGTCATATAAATGAGAAAAAGCTTATAAAGTTCAAGGAGAACTGAGTGGTTGTTATTAATCATTGACGGTGGGACTTGGATGTATGGTTAAAAATCATGCTGGAAAGAAATTCGGGAAGCATGAAAATGTACTTCCATAGGCCAGGTAGGATATTGTGTTTCATTAAGAGAGCCATGAAGACAAAGTTTGAAGCTAAGACAAAAGGATGGACCATCCAGAGACTGCCCCACCCGGGGGTCTATCTTATAATCAGCCACCAAATCAAACACTATTGCATATGCCAGCAAGATTTTGCTCAAAGGACCCTGTTATAGCTGTCTCCTGTGAGGCTATGCCAGTGCCTGGCAAATACAGAAGTGGATGCTCACAGTCATCTATAGGATGGAACACAGGGCCCCCAATGGAGGAGCCAGAAAAAGTACCCAAGGAGCTGAAGATGTCTACAACCCTATAGGTGGAACAACAATATGAACTAATCAGTACCCCCAGAGCTCGTATCTCTAGCTGCATATGAAGCAGAAGATGGCCTAATAGGCCATCATTGGGAAGAGAGGCCCCTTGGTCTTGCAAACTTTATATGCCCCAGTAGAGGGGGACGACAGGGCCAAGAAGTGGGAGTGGGTGAGTAGGGGTGCAGGGTGGGGGGAGGGTATAGGAGACTTTTGGGATAGCATTTGAAATGTAAATGAAGAAAATATCTAATAAAAAATTTAAATAAAGAGAGCCATGATGAAACAGTGAAGTTGATAAGCAAGCATCTTTTTATTTGATTTAAGAATTATAAAGGATTCTCTGTAAAAATTAAATTTTCATATTATGAATTGAACAAGGAAAGGTTTTAGAAGGTATTACAATAAAATGCAATGCATTCAATTGTATAAGCAATGATAGTAAGAAGAGGTTTCAGAAATTCTGAAAAAGTAAGAGATCAAAAACAATTTGTGTCAGAGAAGGACAGTCTTAGCAATAGAGCATAGATTTTAGTAGCCTCAAATAGGCAAAAAATTATGCAATATTATAGCCATTTACACAATGAGAAAAGTTAAGAATAATCAAATAGAATGTTCAAAATTTTAAAAATAAAAAAATGGACGAGGAGCAAAGTCAAGGTCAACGTTATTATTTTAAGGATTTTATTTAAACAGGGAGAAAATCCTGGGAGTCTAAACATGATTAAAAGTGTATTGGAAAATAATGACCACCATGATCTAGGAGAGACAGCAGACAAGAGTACCTGAAGATTCATGACATTATTTTAAGATGAAGAATTATCAACTGTATCAGTTGATAAAAAAATCAAGGTTAACGGGGAAAGATTAACTATAGATAATATAATTTGTCATCTCATTTTAAAAAAATGTATTCTACTGTGTTTCCTAAGATTACTACTCAGCTTTTACATCTCTAAGTCTAAAATAAGTGCTCATAATATAACACAATCTCTTTGGCTAAAGTTCTCTGAGAGAAGAATTATTGGTAGCTTAATTAAGAATTGTTTGAAAATCTCTGTAAATGAAAGTATAAATTATAAGTATAAATTATAAGATGTTATTCCCCCTGCAGTAGATGAGAACAGATGCAGAGACATACAGATGAACAATGTTCAGAGAGTGGAAGAAAGACTTAGCAATTCTCAGTCATAAGTGAGGAGTCTCCATCTCCTGCCCATAGGACTCATAGGACCCTGAGGAAGATGAAGCAGAGGGATGAAAAAGCCAGAGGGGATGGAGGACACTCAGGAATCAGTAAAGAAACACAGCAGGGCTGACACACATAGGAAATCACAGAAATACAGCATACAGAGCCTCCACAGGTCTGCCACAAACCTGCTCCAGTGCTTAGAGAACTGGACACAAGCCCATTCCCTATGCCTGAAGCTATACAAAGTTAGTAAACATTTGTAAATGGGAGATCAGTTTTCTCCAACACTCTCAACAGGAGTACAAACCACTCCGAAGGCCAGGCGAGCCCTTTCTTTCTTTCTTTCTTTCTTTCTTTCTTTCTTTCTTTCTTTCTTTCTTTCTTTCTTTCTTTCTTTCTTTCTTTCTTTTCTTTCTTTCTTCCTTTCTTTAGAGGAAAGGATAAACTTTTATTTTTTTTTATTGGATATTTTCTTTATTTACATTTCAAATGTTATTCCCTTTCTTGGTGTTGGACCCCTCACCCCCACCCCAAGTCTCCTATCTCATCCATTCTCCCCCTGCTTCTATGAGGGTGTTTCCCACACCCCCCACAACTCCCCACCCATGCATTCCCCAACACTAGGGTATCAAGCCTTCATGGGACAAAGGGCCTCTAGTCCCATTGATGCCCCACAAGGCCATCCTCTGCTACATATGCAGCTAGCTGGAGTGATGGTTCAGCAGTTGAGAGCATTGGCTGATTATGCCAGAGGTCCTGAATTCAATTCCCAACAGCCACATGGTGGCTCACAACCATCTGTAATGGAATCTGATGCCCTCCTCTGGTGTGTCTGAAGAGAGCAACAGTGTACTCACATATGTAATATATCTTTATTCTTGAGGTAGCACAAGACTGGATATTCTAGTTTTGTAAGGATTTACTTTCTTAATAATTTTCTTTGTATGACTTACCTAAATTTTACACAAATAATGCATCTAAAACTTTCAGTAATTGATCCAAGTCAGAGATTTAGCTATAATACCTAACAGATATTCTAAATCAAAGATGTTTTATGTTTAGAAGGAATATTTTGCTTCAATTAAAGATAAAATTTTCCCTCTGTTCTATGAAGATCGGATTTTATTTTATTTTTTTATTTTTTTAAATATTTATTTATTTATTATATGTGAGTACACTGTTGCTCTCTTCAGACACACCAGAAGAGGGCGTCAGATCCCATCACAGATGGTTGTGAGCCACCATGTGGTTGCTGGGAATTGAACTCAGGACCTCTGGAAGAGCAGTCAGTGCTCTTAACCACTGAGCCAAAAGCTTTAGAGATTAAAAATATCAACTATTTGTAACAATTTAACTTTGTCACCTAATTGGATAATATCTGTGCGCAAGGAATGAAAAATCATAGACATCCCACCTTTTGTGTTGCTAGATGAAGCCCAAAAGGAACAGAAAGAATAGTTGCCAGACATCATGGCAGTCAACTTTTATGGCAGCACATTGGAGGTAGAGGCAGAAGGATCTCAGAATTTGAGGAAAGCCTGGTTTGTATAGGAAGTTCCAAGCTAGCCAGAGTTACATAGTAAGGCTCTCTCAAATACACAGACACAGACAGACATACAGACACACAGATGCACGCACACACACACACACACACACACACATGCACACACACACTCACATGCACACACTCACACATGCTCACACAGACAGACATACAGACACACAGATGCACACACACACACACACTCACATGCACACACACACTCACATGCACACACACACTCACACATGCTCACACAGACAGACATACAGATGTACAGACACACACACACACACACGCACACACTCACACATGCTCACACAGACAGACATACAGATGCACAGACACACACACACAC
>NC_034593.1:62932628-62939549 GCF_900095145.1 Mus pahari
ACACACACACACACGCACACACTCACACATGCTCACACAGACGGACATACAGACACACAGATGCACACACACACACACACATGCACACACTCACACATGCTCACACATCTATAAATAAATACTAAGAAATAGAAAGAAAATATTCATTTCCCTAATCCAATATAACTGAAAGTTAATAAAGTACTTGAAGATTAGATTTTGGCAGTGAAATTGATGAAGACAAATGTACATGTATTGAAATATTAGCTGAAAGGCAAGTTAATTTACAGTTTAGACTTCTTTAATATTAGCTTAAATACTTTTTATGAATTTTAACAAGTGGTGAATGCAGCAACTGTACTCTTGGCAATGTGTTGAAATTTAGGTTTTCAAGGTTGTTCATTCAAAACTCCTTTGATAAGGGTTACATAACAGACACAGTACTGTGAGTTCAACCATAAATCTACAAAATGTTCAATTTAAAATAAATTTTATAACAAGTAAAGAATAGAAACTCTAATTTTTATTACTATGTTTTCCTATACATAATTTATAATAACCTTAAGGCAGTTACAACACGTGAAATTAAATAGGAAATAAAATTATTCCCCAAAGATTCTGAAGGTGGATGCTAGAAATACATTTTCCAATGAGTGCTAAAATTGTTTCTACTATTCTTGAGTGTGTTACTCAGCAACTGTGGCCTCATTACAACCCCTCACTGCATTTCTCACAATATTAGTTTACCCTCATGGGTGTGATGTTCTGAGCATATGTCATTTTACTCTTTGATAATGTATTATTTGGTAGTGTGAATATTTATTATAACAGTTCACTGTGTATATTGGTTTCTTTAAATGTGGCTTGAAGTATTTGAATAGTTTGAAGTGTTGTTGATGTCATAAAAGTAAAAAAAAAATGTTATCAAACAATGAGCATATAGTAGGCATATAGATTTCCTTAGTAATGGTGATATCTTCAAGCATTCAGTTCACAGATATTCGTAATATCTATTGTAGGTAATGGAAAATGGGTAGAGAGAAAAAAAATCACTAAAATGCCTTCAATTTTACAGGTCTATAAGTTTTAAAATATTCATTAAAATAAAACAAGCATAAAAGATGTTGAATAAATGCTTATTAATGTCTCACTAATTTTGCTTTCTATACTCAGTATTACACATTTATTCCATGAAGTAATACACCAGAATATTAAAATCTATTGTTCTTTAAACTAAAATAAAAATAAAAATTTATGGTGGAATTTATTTTGGCTTTTATAATAATCTTGCTATCCCCCAAGACACAAGCTCAAAGGAGACAAATATAATTACAAGAGATTATTTCCCTGTTGTCTTAGTCAGGGTTTCTATTCCTGCACAAACATGATCAAGAAGCAAATTGAGGAGGAAAGGATTTATTTAGCTTACACTTCCATACAGCTGTTCATCACCAAGGAAGTCAGGACTGGAACTCAAGCAGGTCAGAAAGCAGGAGCTGATGCAGAAGCCATAGAAGGATGTTCTTTNCTGGCTTGCTTCCACTGGCTTGCTCAGCCTGCTCTCTTATAGAACCAAGACTACCAGCCCAGAGATGGTACCACCCACAAGGGGACCTACCCTTGATCACTAATTGAGAAAATGCCTTACAGCTGGATCTCATGGAGGCATTTCCAAAATTGAAGCTCCTTTCTCTGTGATAACTCCAGCCTGTGTCAATTTGACACAAAACCAGACTGTACAACTGTCATCATGAATAAAACTTATGGCCTACAGAGTAACAGCAACATTACTTTTAAATACACACACATGCACATACACACACTCACACATTAACACATACTGAGATTAATTTGGTGTGCAGGAAGCATCCTTGATTCAAGTTTAACCCCTTTTGAGCTCATAAAATTCCAGTATTGTGAACAAAAATATAAGGTATTCTGAAATTCCTGTCTTCACTGTGGACTTTATACTGATACATATCATATTTCCCATTATGAAAAATTGAATTGCACATATTTTTCCAAAAAATGTTCTTTGCTTTGGAACTGTTTTGTTGTTAAATAAAGCAGACACAAGCCAGCTACATTTTCAAACTCTCCAGAATTTTCTCTTTTACTTACATGAAATTATATTCTATGTTTTAGGTGCCTTAAAGAGAAATACTTGCTACTCTACAGTCTATAAAATACTAGGCTTGGTAGATGGCATATACCCTCCTTTAGCACCATTCTGTATAACTCACTTTCTACTATATATATATATATATATATATATATATATATATATATATATATATATAATCAGAAAATTCAGTTCATCGATGTAGGGGATGTGCCTAGACAAATAGCTTCTCATTTCTACTGCACTGAAAATGATTTCTCTTCTCTGCAGAATTTCTAAACATCCTGAAAATAGTCTCTGACAATTTTAGGCTCATAATTCTTTGACTTCACTCCTAATGGCTGTTAGCTACTCTTCCTACAATAGGCACCACGGGGGCCCCAGCTGTAATAGAAGCTCATTGCTTCTTTTCATTCATCCTGTTATCTAAGCCCATAACTGACGTTGCTCCTTCACTCTTATCTTCAATTTGCCTATTCAATCACCTACCCATAAATCCAATCTGAATGTGAACACTCCGTTCTACTTATTCTGTGTGACAAGCTCAAACTGCATTAATATAGTCTTCAGTTTGTGAGTGCTTCTAAAAACTAAAGTCCAGTATTCTGTATAGTTCTCACTTATATTAGTACACTGGAACCTGGGTTATTTTTTTCATTGCTCAACAGCACCAAAATTTTCTTGGGATATTTCCACAATCTTATGTATTTGAAGCAAGCACACAGATCAGACAGTGATAATTATTTTAAGTTCACCAAGGCTCCAGAACATAAAATATTTTCAAGATTCAATTCTGCTGAGTATAATAGACCTCTGTATTTTTCATTCATATTCTTTAGAATTCTAACAGTAAAATTCTAGTAAATTAATACACATTTTAGTTATGTGTCAATATTCAATTTTCATAATTATGAAAAAATATGATATTTGAGTTAGTACTTTTAGATAGTTCAAAGTCTTCCTCAGGTGTTGATTGAAAGTCACTGAAACTCTATTGCCACGTGTTAAATCTATGATTGTGTGCCATGTAAAGCTTTCATAAATCAGTACTACAATTTACGCGACGAACTGCGATGCACAGATTGGACTACTTGGTGGTTTCTTTGTTAGCATGAAGTATAAAGAATTATTTTCTCTCTGTATCACTACTCCAAGAAGAGTAATAGTGATTGTTTTTCCATCTCAGTGATATTATGCGGCACCAAAAATGTCATCAGGTGTACATGTTTTGCCAGTAATTCATTCTCTTGGTCCAAGCACAAAATTTGTTATTAAATTTGTGATATTGGATTTGCAAGCTTGGCACAAAGAAACTTACATTTTTTTCCTTACAGGAGTGATAGTCATATAGTTTAACTTTTCTTGTTTTCTAATCCATGAAGTCTTTTTATGCAAAGCACTGCTTTGTCCTTTTCCTTCTAGTTATAAAAGCACAGTTGATATACAGAGATGACTGAATTTTCTTCAAAATGATGCAATATCTGTGTTGCCTCTATGCTATGTACTGTAATGTTTTATAACATAAAATGTACCTACCCTGAAGGCAAATGCATACTTCCTCTAAGAAACCAATTTATAAGAATTTGTCCTTGTATTCACTCAGGATTTTTAGTGCTCTCTGGTAAACCATTGACTTGACATAAAATATTATGTTTTAGTATTAACTATGGAATGTGTCTCAGAGAAGACAATATCATTGTCAAAAGTCACAGAGCTATGATATGGTACAAGGTATCTTGAAAAACAACTCGCGAAACACTCAGTTATTTGTTTTCACATTTGAATTCCAGAATTCTTGGGAGCAAACATTTTTTATAATACTGATTTGATATGTTACATAAATACTAAATTATGATATTACTTATACAACACAGGTTCTTTTACACGTGTAAAATCAATCACTATGTAGTTTTAAAATGAATAATCTCACCAAGACATGAGGAGACATTTACTTTATAAACTAAATTAACTTATTTTTTATTATGGTGGTAGTTGGTAGGTGATGGTATTACAGTAGGATTAGCTGTACCTTCTCCTCTTGAAGCTAGACAAGGCAACTCAGTTGTATGAAGTTAAGCTATCCAAAGGCTGCCACAGACTGGCCTCAGTCAGCCCCCCTAAATCTTCAGGAGTAATCAGGGTTCCAGTACCGGTGGGCAGAGAGTTGGTAAAATGGGTGACAAACAGACATGGATACAAGGGAGTGAGCTGTATCTGAATGTAATTTGTCTCAAAGCGAGCAGACTTATAAATGACTTTTACACAAAACAGAGGAATGCATACAAAAAGTTAACAGGAACCAATTGGGATAAAAATCAGTGTTAACAACTGTAAATCAATGTGATCAAAAGCAGCCCCACGTAAGGTCAACTTAATCTTAGAAGTCAGGGACAAGGGCTTCATGCCCTTGCCATAGTTCCAATTCTAATCTATTGTATAGTCTACCTTTGCTCTAGGCCATTGTAAATTCCTGTGTATGGGAGTGACTCAGTTATCTATTTTTCTAAGTATTTACTCCGGTTCCTTCTTAGACCACAACCTTCCTTCTTCCTAGGTCATTGTTAATTCCTGAGTATGGGAGTGACTCTGCTATTGTTCTAAGTATACTATGTAGACTAGCCCTGAGATTACTAGCTCTATTCTAGTGAATTGTAATACTTGATTTCTTTCACTCTCTCTCTCACAATACTAGAGGTAAATCTGAATGTTACTGAATAGGTAACATTCTTATTGAAATCTAAGCCCAGGGTTGGCTCAAGGACTGCCTAGGACATTGGAACACTGGTGGAGGCTAATCTAACTTAGCTATATGTCAAAATCAATCCTTAGAGGCATTTATAACAAAACAATATCAAGGGAAAGCACAACACATTCCTTCACCGACTAAAGCAAGGACAGATTTGGAGCATTCATTATTACAGAATGCTACGGTCCAAGGAGACAAAGTTTCCATGAACTTTTTGCCTCTGGACTGTGTCCAGGCTTTCGGGCCTGTCACAGGAGTCACTACTGGAGTGGGTGTGGCAGTAGGCAACAAAGTTAGAGACAGCTCCTGTTAGGACTCACATGAAAATGAAGCTGCACATCTGTTACAGGGCCTAGTTTCATTCTGTGCATGCTCTCTGGTGGGTTAGTCTCTGTGAGTCACTTGGGCCAAGGTTTGTTGATTCTGTAGTTTTGTGGGTTTTTTGTCTTGTTTTCTTTTGTTTTTGTGGTGGCCTTAACATCTCTGACTCCGCCAATCCTTTCCCCAACTCTTTCACAATGCTTTACCTAATGTTTGGCTGTGGGTTTTTGCATCTGTTTCAATAAGTTGCCATGTGAAGCCTCTCAGAAGACAGTTATGTTAGGCTCCTGTCTGCAAGTGTAGCAGAGTATTATTAACAGTGTCAGGGTTGGGATCTCTCTCATAGCATGGGTCTAAAGGTTAGCAAGTCATTGGTTGGCCATTCCCTAATAGATTCCTGGGAATTTCCTTTGTTCTAGGTTTTTAGCTCTTCCAAGAGATGTCCCACCCAAACATACACAGATTGTAGTTCTCTCTCCTTGTTTTCTCTCCCTCTGTCCTCTCAACACTCCTCCATTCTAGTGACTTTGGGAATCAGTTTGGTGGTTTCTCAGATATTGGGGAATATTTATACTTCAAAACTCAGTTCTTCCACTCCTTACCATATACCCAAAAGATGTTCCAACATACACTATGTTTATAGTAGCTTTATTTGTAATATTCCTCAACCAAAGAATGGATAAAGAAAATGTGGCACATTTACAAAATGGAATATTACTCAGATATTAAAAACAAGGACATTATGAAATTGTAGGAAAATGGATGAAACAAGAAAATATTATCCCGAGTGAGGTAAACCAGACCCAAAAAACACACATGGTATGTAATCACTTAAAAATGGATATTAGCAATAAGGTACAGGATAATCATGCTACAATCCACAGACACAAAGAAGCTAAGTAACAAGGAGGATCTAAAGTAGGATCTCACTGAGAAGGGGAAATAAAATTGACAGTAAGTGTGGATGGAGGGACAGAACTGGGTAGAAGAAGGGGTGAGGAGGGGAACCAGAGTAATTATCATTGTTGATGATTAGTGATGTGTATAGTTGATCTTTAAGCCCTCTGTTTTCTGTTTATATGTGTGATTATTGTGCTAATTGTTTATTTTTCCAATTTGGCACAAATTCATTTCAACAAGATGAAAGAAGCTAAAATTAGGAATGTCTCTATCAGATTGGCCTGTGAGCATGGCTCTAGCACATATTTCTTGATTAATGATTAATATGGGGGGATCTAGTAATCTGTTGGAGATGCTCCCTCTGGGTAGGTGGTAGGAAGACCTGGAAATAAGCCAGTAGGCAGTGATCCTCCATGGTTTCTGATTCAGTTTTCACTTCTAGATTCTTGCCCTGAGAACATGCCCTGCTTTCCTGGTTGATGAGCTCTAACCTGTATGATATAATAAACCAGGTTGTTTTTTTGGAAATGTTTTATCACAGAAAGAGAGAAACAACTAATACAGCTATATTACCTGGTTAAAAACTTTAAATAAGTTATAACATAACATATGGGCTATATTTGTTTTTTTAAAAAGGTAAATATCATGGATATGGCTTGTTATTTGGATTGTCTTACTTTTGAAATAAAAGATCAATAAGAAATAATAATTGTGGATGTTTTGCTTTGCTTGCTTTTTTTCTTTTTTTTCTTTTTTTTTTTTTCTTTTTATTTTTTATTATTTTCTTTATTTACATTTCAAATGCTATTCCGAAAGATTCCCATACCCCTCCCCCCACCTCTGTTCCCCTACC